>NC_088214.1:44362001-44542001 GCF_036934945.1 Oncorhynchus masou masou
TAAATAAACATGCCCCATTCAAGAAATTTAGAACCAGGAACAGATATAGCCCTTGGTTCTCCCCAGACCTGACTGCCCTTAACCAACACAAAAACATCCTATGGCGTTCTGCATTAGCATCGAACAGCCCCCGTGATATGCAGCTGTTCAGGGAAGCTAGAAACCATTATACACAGGCAGTTAGAAAAGCCAAGGCTAGCTTTTTCAAGCAGAAATTTGCTTCCTGCAACACTAACTCAAAAAAGTTCTGGGACACTGTAAAGTCCATGGAGAATAAGAACACCTCCTCCCAGCTGCCCACTGCACTGAAGATGCCCACTGCACTGAAGAAGGAAACACTGTCACCACTGATAAATCCACCATAATTGAGAATTTCAAAAAGCATTTTTCTACGGTTGGCCATGCTTTCCACCTGGCTACTCCTACCCAGGGCAACAGCGCTGCACCCCCCACAGCAACTCGCCCAAGCCTTCCCCATTTCTCCTTCTCCCAAATCCGTTCAGCTGATGTTCTGAAAGAGCTGCAAAATCTGGACCCCTACAAATCAGCCGGGCTAGACAATCTGGACCCTTTCTTTCTAAAATTATCTGCCGAAATTGTTGCCACCCCTATTACTAGCCTGTTCAACCTCTCTTTCGTGTCGTCTGAGATTCCCAAAGATTGGAAAGCAGCTGCGGTCATCCCCCTCTTCAAAGGGGGGGGGACACTCTTGACTCAAACTGCTACAGACCTATATCTATCCTACCATGCCTTTCTAAGGTCTTCGAAAGCCAAGTCAACAAACAGATTACCGACCATTTCGAATCTCACCATACCTTCTCTGCTATGCAATCTGGTTTCAGAGCTGGTCATGGGGGCACCTCAGCCACACTCAAGGTCCTAAACGATATCTTAACCCCCATCGATAAGAAACATTACTGTGCAGCCGTGTTCATTGATCTGGCCAAGGCTTTCGACTCTGTCAATCACCACATCCTCATCGGCAGACTCGACAGCCTTGGTTTCTCAAATGATTGCCTCGCCTGGTTCACCAACTACTTCTCTGATAGGGTTCAGTGTGTCAAATCGGAGGGTCTGCTGTCTGGACCTCTGGCAGTCTCTATGGGGGTGCCACAGGGTTCAATTCTTGGACCGACTCTCTTCTCTGCATACATCAATGAGGTCGCTCTTGCTGCTGGTGAGTCTCTGATCCACCTCTACGCAGACGACACCATTCTGTATACTTCTGGCCCTTCTTTGGACACTGTGTTAACAACCCTCCAGGCAAGCTTCAATGCCATACAACTCTCCTTCCGTGGCCTCCAATTGCTCTTAAATACAAGTAAAACTAAATGCATGCTCTTCAACCGATCGCTACCTGCACCTGCCCGCCTGTCCAACATCACTACTTTGGACGGCTGACTTAGAATACGTGGACAACTACAAATACTTAGGTGTCTGGTTAGACTGTAAAATCTCCTTCCAGACCCATATCAATCATCTCCAATCCAAAGTTAAATCTAGAATTGGCTTCCTATTTCGCAACAAAGCATCCTTCACTCATGCTGCCAAACATACCCTTGTAAAACTGACCATCCTACCAATCCTCGACTTTGGCGATGTCATTTACAAAATAGCCTCCAATACCCTACTCAAACATATTGGATGCAGTCTATCACAGTGCAATCCGTTTTGTCACCAAAGCCCCATATACTACCCACCATTGCGACCTGTACGCTCTCGTTGTCTGGCCCTCGCTTCATACTCGTCGCCAAACCCACTGGCTCCATGTCATCTACAAGATGCTGTTAGGTAAAGTCCCCCCTTATCTCAGCTCGCTGGTCACCATAGCATCTCCCACCTGTAGCACATGCTCCAGCAGGTATATCTCTCTAGTCACCCCCAAAACCAATTCTTTCTTTGGCCGCCTCTCCTTCCAGTTCTCTGCTGCCAATGACTGGAACAAACTACAAAAATCCATAGGATTCCATTCAATTTAGAAATGTAAATACCTTAGAACCAACCACTCATCCACTAATACACTGATATTACCTGTAAAGACCCTGGGGAATTAACTTTTTCTAAACAAGTCACCTTTTTTATGCTTTTGAAAATACATTCATGTAATTATATATATTAATTCTTTCTTTGCCCGCCTCTCCTTCCAGTTCTCTGCTGCCAATGACTGGAACAAACTACAAAAAGCACTGAAACTGGAAACACTTATCTCCCTCACTAGCTTTAAGCACCAACTGTCAGGGCAGCTCACAGATTACTGCACCTGTACATAGCCCACCTATATTTTAGCCCAAACTACCTCTTTCCCTACTGTATTTAATTTATTTATTTTGCTCCTTTGCACCCCATTATTTTTATTTCTACTTTGCACATTCTTCCATTGCAAATCTACCATTCCAGTGTTTTACTTGCTATATTGTATTTACTTTGCCACCATGGCCTTTTTTTGCCTTTACCTCCCTTATCTCACCTCATTTGTTCACATCGTATATAGACTTGTTTATACTGTATTATTGACTGTATGTTTGTTTTACTCCATTTGTAACTCTGTGTCGTTGTATGTGTCGAACTGCTTTGCTTTATCTTGGCCAGGTCGCAATTGTAAATGAGAACTTGTTCTCAACTTGCCTACCTGGTTAAATAAAGGTAAAATAAAAATAAATAAAAAATAACAGGTAAAGCACACCCTGCTTGTCAGCTACTTAAGAAACTGCAATGGTTGAAAGTGGTCAACACTTTTGTAGTTAAAGATATTTTTTATATTTTATGCTGAGCCAACACCCAAACTAGGCTAATCATACAGTATAGTCTTGTGAGAGAGACATTTTTTAATTTCCCAAAACAAAAAAAGGTCTCATTCTCTCCATAACTGAGGTAATATTATCCAACTGGCTTCCTCTAACATCGGTTCCCTTGTTTCCACTGAAACAAAGGAAAAGCCCCTATGCCCTGAGATCTGAACATAGCACCGAAAAACGAAGAAATAGTGACTGGATCTGGATAATGAAACCATTCCTTTAATATATTCTACAATATACTGTGCCATGTCCAAATTACCCCGGCCCCGAATGTTAAGAAAATATCATCCAACTTTGCAAATGTTGTCTCACCTGCAAATTCCAATAATCTTCTTTATCACTCACAGAACCTGTCGAGACATTGCACAGCTTGGATTGTGGGAGTGATATGTAAAACTGAGCCACAATTCATATTCCATTTCCCTTTCCTTTTCTCTCTCTCGCAGAACAGCTAAGGGTATGCGCAAACAATAGTCTTCAAAATCACTGCGGAGCGAAGCAACTGCACTGAGCTGAATTAGTGTTGAAATATGATTACATTACTTCTCTTTACAGGGACCACTAGAAAAGCAATGGAGCAGCTGAAAAAGTAACAGATGACGAGGGGTTAAAAGCAAAGGCATACTATAGGACTTGAAGATTCTACGCCTGTGACAGGACTAATCATAGAAAGATTACATTCAATAAATCTGTGTAACGCGACTGACACACACGCTTTTGTGTTGTTCCTCAAAGACAAACAGTCAAGTCAAAGTAATACACTGCCCTAGGGCAGTGGTTCCCAAACTTTTATAGTCCCGTACCCCTTCAAACATTCAAACTCCAGCTGCGTACCCCTCTCTCGCACCAAGGTCAGCACACTTTCAAATGTTTTTTTTGCCATCATTGTAAGCCAGCCAGACACACACACACACACACTATACGATACATTTATTAAACATAAGAATGAGTGACCAGGCTCGTGGAAAGTGACAAAGAGCTCTTCTAGGACCAGGGCACAAATAACAATGATCAATAATTTTGCTCTTTAGTAAACCAGCTTACATATAAAACCTTATTTGTTCATCGAAAATTGAGAATAACTCACCACAGGTTAATGAGAAGGGTGTGCTTGAAAGGATGTAAATAACTCTGCAATGTTGGGTTGTATTAGAGTCTCAGTCTTAAATCATTTTCCACACAGTCTGTGCCTGTATTTAGTTCATGCTAGTGAGAGCCGAGAATCCACTCTCACATAGGTGCGTGGTTGCCAAGGCAGGATACTCTTGAGCGCAGCCCAAACCAGAAATCTGGCAGTGGCTTCTGATTTAAATTCCATTTCCACAGAACCGCTTGTTGCAATTTCGATGAGGCTCTCTTGTTCATATATTGGTAAGTGGACTGGAGGCAGGGCATGAAGGGGATAATGAATCCAGTTGTTTGTGTCATCTGTTTCAAGAAAGTACCTGAGTAATTGTGCACCCAACTCCCTCAGGTGCTTTGCTATATCACATTTGACATTGTCCTTAAGCTTGAGTTAATTTGCACACAAACAAAATCATACACTGATGGAAAGACCTGTGTGTTGTTAATGCAGACAGAGAAGAGCAACTTCTTAATCATAGCCTCAATTTTGTCCCGCACATTGAATATAGTTGCGGAGAGTCCCTGTAATCCTAGATTCAGATCATTCAGGCGAGAAAAAACATCACCCAGATAGGCCAAGCGTGTGAGACCTAATCATCATGCAAGTGGTCAGATAAGTGAAAATGATGGTCAGTAAAGACAACTTTAAGCTCGTCTCTCAATTTAGAAAAAACATGTCAATACTTCGCCCCTTGATAACCAGCACACTTCTGTATGTTGTAAAAGAGTTACATGGTTGCTGCCCATATCATTGCATGGTTCAGAAAATACAGAGTTCAGGGGCCTTTCTTTAACAAAGTTGCCCATTAGTTATATTTCAGATGGTGTCAACATAAATTGTCATGCACTTTGAAGTAGAATGTCCATTTAAAAACTCACCAGAAGTGACCTCGCAGTCGTTCTACATAAAATTCTTGCCAACATCCTAGGGGAAACGCTGATGTGCTGCTCTTAGAGGGGTTGGCTGACAACTAGTGGTGTAACGGAGTGGTTGATCTGTACGTATCACCCCCGCGGTTCAGTGCGCATGTGAACCCCGGATCAATTGCAAAGTTTAACCATCATAATGTGAAATAGTTTTACTGCCGCTGTTACTTTTTAAAGTAATAATTCCCTCGATGCAGAGTTGCAGTGAAAAGATAAAGACAGATGCGTGCTGTGTTTTACTTTTAAAGCAGTTGTGTGTACTGTTCACTTGAGTGGGGCATGTTCAAATCAATCCTTGATGCTCGCGTTGCAAAAAGCATAGAAGACAAAAAAGAGCAGTGACAGCCATGGCTAGCGGAGGAGCTGAAGAACTGGAAAAGCCTCCCGCTTCATTTAAGTCTCATGTATGGGAGCATTTTGGCTTTCCTGTCAGATATGGAATGAGGGTGGTGGACAACACCATTACGGTGTGTAGGCATTGTGCCACAAGAAAGCTGTGTGGATCATGAAAATACATTGAGCATGGCCACACAATTAAAGCGTCATCACCCTGGTGTGTCAGTGACGGGAGCCAACTCAACCAAGAAACAACAACTTCTCACTGCGGCATTTAAGCAGCCCTTTGCTGCAGAATCAGACCGGGCCTAAGCCATCACCAAATCTATTGGGATGTTTATCTCTGCAGACATGAGGCCATACTCTGTTGTGGAAAACAAAGGGTTTAAAAATATGGTTAAAGTGATTGAGCCACGCTACGAAATCCCCTGGCGCACCCACTTCAGTATAAAGATCGTGCCAGATCGTTATGAACAGGAAAAGATCCAAATTGACAACAAATTATCCAAGGCATCCTCTGTTTCCCTCACCACAGACGGCTGGACCTCCAGGGCAACGGAAAGCTACGTGACTGATCACGACACCACTTAGGAGTGGGAGATGCGAAGTCTGGTGCTACAGACACACCCCCTCTATGAGATTCACACAGGCACAAATCTGGCACAGGTACTGCTAGCAGTAGCAGAGTGGAAGCTAGAGAGTAGAGGTCGACCGGTTATGATTTTTCAACGCCGATACCGATTATTGGAGGACATAAAAAGCCGATACTGATGAATCGGCTGATTTTTTAAATTTATTTGTAATAATGACAATTACAACAATACTAATTTCACACGCATTTTAACTTAATATAATACTTTTTTTTTTAAATGTAGCCTTAAATAAATAATGAAACATGTTTCAATTTGGTTTAAATAATGTAAAAACAAAGTGTTGGAGAAGAAAGTAAAAGTGCAATATGTGCCATGTAAGAAAGCAACAAGCTGGTAGTTCCTATTAACATGAGTCTTCAATATTCACAGATAAGAAGTTTTAGGTTGGAGTTATTATAGGAATTATAGGACTATTTCCCTCTATACCATTTGTATTTCATATACCTTTGACTATTGGATGCTTTTATAGGCACTTTAGTATTGCCAGTGTAACAGTATAGCTTCCGTCCCTCTCCTCGCTCCTACCTGGGCTCGAACCAGGAACACATCGATAACAGCCACCCTCGAAGCAGCGTTACCCATGCAGAGCAAGGGGAACAACTACTCCAAGTCTCAAAGCGAGTGATGTTTGAAACGCTATTAGCGCGCACCCGCTAACTAGCTAGCCATTTCACATTGTTACACCAGCCTAATCTCGGGAGTTGATAGGCTTGAATTGATAAACAGCAGAGCTGCTGTCAAAACGCACAAAAGTGCTGTTTGAATGAATGCTTACGAGCCTGCTGCTGCCTACCATCGCTCAGTCAGACTGCTCTATCAAATCATACACTTAATTATAACATAATATGCTCGAATCCGGACACTATCATCTCGAAAACAAAACATTTATTCTTTCAGTGAAATACGGAACCTTTCCATATTTTATCTAACGGGTGGCATCCATTAGTCTGAATATTCCTGTTAGGTTGCACAACCTTCAATGTTATGTCATAATTACGTAAAATTCTCGTTTGAAGTGCTATTAGCGAACACCCAGCTAACTAGCTAGCCGTTACACCAGCCATTAGGCTGATAGGTTTGAAGTCATAAACAGTGCTGTGCTTGCAAAGAGCTGCTGGCAAAACGCACGAAAGTGCTGTTTGAATGAATGCTTACGAGCCTGCTGCTGCCTACCATTGCTCAGTCAGACTGCTCTATCAAATCATAGACTTAATTATAACATAATACCACACAGAAATACAAGCCTTTGGTCATTAATATGGTCGAATCCGGAAACTATAATTTTAAAAACAAAACGTTTATTATTTCAGTGAAATACAGAACTGTTCGGTATTTTATCTAACGGGTGGCATCCCTAAGTGTAAATATTCTTGTTACATTGCACCACCTTCAATGTTATGTCATAATTATTAAAAATTCTGGCAAATTAGTTTGCAATGAGCCAGGCTGCCCAAACTGTTGCATATACCCTGACTCTGCGTGCAATGAACGCAAGAGAAGTGACAATTTCACCTTGTTAATATTGCCTGCTAACCTGGATTTATTTTAGCTAAATATGCAGGTTTAAAAATATACACTTCTGTGTATTGATTTTAAGAAAGGCATTGATGTTTATGGTTAGGTACACGGAGCAACGACAGTCCTTTTTCACGAATGCGCACTGCATCGATTATATGCAACGCAGGACACGCTAGATAAACTAGTAATATCAACCATGTGTAGTTATAACTAGTGATTATGATTGATTAAGTTTAATGCTAGCTAGCAACTTACCTTGGCTTCTTACTGCATTCGCATAACAGGCGGGCGCCTCGTGAGGCAGGTGGTTAGAGCGTTGGACTAGTTAACCATAAGGTTGCAAGATTGAATAACTGAGCTGACAAGGTAAAAATCCGTCGTTCTGCCCCTGAACAAGGCAGTTAACCCACCATTCCTAGACCGTCATTGAAAATAAGAATGTGTGCTTTACAGACTTGCATCATTAAATAAAAGGTGTAAAAAATATATATATTTAATTATTTTTTTAAATCGGCAAAATCGGCATCCAAAATTACCGATTGTTATGAAAACTTGAAATCGACCTCTACTAGAGGGCCAATAGCAATATCCCAACCACCACAGATAATGCCAAAAACCAAGTAAATGCAGTGATAGTGGCTGGACTGAGGCCACAGATAGCTTGCTTTGCGCGTGATAAATTCAGCATCCCAAAGGGGAATCTGAGTGAACCAGATGGAACGCCTTCTTGGGAGGATCAGGAAGGTGGTTTCCTTTTTCCACCAACAGCTACCGACCCACAAGCTCATAAACGATGTCACAACGAGATGGAACTCCACTTATGACATTTTGGAGGACAATCTTAAGCAGCAGCCAGCTGTATACTCTGCACTGACAGACTAGACCCTGGAAAAATTATTATAGATTATTAAAGATACTTCTTTGATGATGACGTGAAAGTGGCAGAGGAGGTCCTCCAGGTGCTCAAACCCCTCAAAACAGTTACATCCCTATTGAGCACTGAAACTGTGTCCATGATTCTACCTCTGAAAACAAGGATTCTACAATCCATGGCCCCCCCAAGTGAGGAAGACAGCACCATCACTAGAGATGTCAAGGCTGCCATTAGAGAGGACCTGAACCCCAGATAACCCCCTAATGTACAGAACTACCTTCAATGATCTACTGCACTGGATCCAAGTCCCTGTCTCACCTAGACCCTGCCCTACACCGGAGGACATGCAGTGATCTCACCACTGAGATTGTGGCCATTAAAGAGGTAAAAACATTTACTTATTTTTACAAATAAGAGTGAATTACTTAAATAATTAATATACTGCAGTCTAATCTTAGTCTATGCTATTGCTATTAGAATCATCCATATTTTATTTGGAATAATGGCACTTATTAAATATTATTGCCACAATTATAGTTCTATGAAATATGAAAATAGTTTGTTTAATAGATCATTTTTTTCTGCAGGGTCAAGCCACAGAGCCGACAGGAGCAGACTCGGAGGCATCTCCTCCACAAAAGAATTTGGCCATGAAGGAGCTTTCAAGGAGACTTTTGCGAGCAAGGACACAGGCAAGACGTTTGCCAACACCATCAAAGAGGTGGTTGCATCCTACAAGGCAGCAAGTGGCATTCCAGTGGATGGTGATCCACTGGCATAATGGAAAAGCAATGAGTGCAAATACCATCACATTGCCATGATGGCAAGATGCTACCTGGCTGTGCCTGGCACTTCAGTTCTTGGCGAGAGGGTGTTCTCCACGACAGGGTACATAGTGACTGTAAAGAGGTCTACCCTCTCCCCAGAGAATGTAGACATCCTCATCTTTTTGAAAAATTATTTGAAGTTATAAGCTTAGGTCTGCTTTTCTTTCTTTCTTTTTGTACTTTTTATTGATGTGGACTAGAGGTCGACCGATTAATTGGAATGGCCGATTAATTAAGGCCGATTTCAAGTTTTCATAACAATCGGAAATCGGTATTATTGGACTCCGATTTTGCCAATTTATTTTTTTACACCTTTATTTAATCGTTATTTAACTAGGCAAGTCAGTTAAGAACACATTCTTATTTTCAATGACGGCCTAGGAACGAGGCAGAACGACAGATTCTTACCTTGTCAGCTCGGGGGATCCAATCTTGCAACATTACAGTTAACTAGTCCAACGCTCTAACCACCTGCCTCAAGAGGAGCCTGCCTGTTACGCGAATGCAGTAATCCAAGGTAAATTGCTCGCTAGGATTAAACTTCTTATAAAAAATAATAAATCAACAACTGTCGTTGCTCCAATGTGTACTTAACCAAACATTATTGCCTTTCTTAATATCAATACACAAGTATATATTTTTAAACCAGCATATTTAGCTAAAAGAAATCCAAGTTAGCAGGCAATATTAACCAGGTGAAATTGTGTCACTTCTCTTACATTCACTGCACGCAGAGTCAGGGTATATGCAACAGTTTGGGCCGCCTGGCTCTTTGCGAACTAATTTGCCAGAATTTTACATAATTATGATATAACACTGAAGGTTGTGCAATGTAACAGGAATATTTAGACTCATGGATGCCACCCTTTAGATAAAATACGGAACGGAATAAACGTTTTGTTTTCGAGGTGATGGTTTCCGGATTTGACCTAAGGCTCGTATTTCTGTGTGTTTATTATAGTTAAGTCTATGATTTGATATTTGATAGAGCAGTCTGACTGAGGGGTGGTAGGCAGCAGCAGGCCCGTAATAGTCAAAGGTATATGGTTTAGAGAGAAATAGTTGACACGTTATAATTCCTGTAATAACTTGTGGCTGAACTTGAAAAGGGTTCCTTCGTTATTTTACCATTAATGTCTTCCATAGAGAATGTCTTGATCTACTTCAAATAAGGTCTGTGTTTCGTGCAGGCTTAAACAGCCTCAGCGTTTTGATACCCTTGTAAATCTCACTAGGATAAGGTAATGTTTGTCAAACTATTTTCATAAATCCACTCTACAAAAAAAAAAGATCTTCGGTTATATTTAGCCAATATTGATCAGTTACCTTGTCCTATGGATATCTAAACAGTTATAAAATTGGCAAGGTGGTGTAGGCCTACACGAAACGCAGACCTTAATTTAAGTGAATCTAAAAAAATATGCTATGGAATAAATTAATGAAGGAACCACTTTTCAGATTTTGCTAGGTGTCATGGGCATTATGACTCGCACTTTGGTAGTCAATTCTAACCATGTCCATTATTAAAATAGGATTTCCTGCATATAGAAATTACAGTTTTTGTTTTCAACATTCATCACAGGTAACTTACTCTCAACTGTTTGAATAAAAATAGAGTTTGTCTCCTAAGCAGACTTCAGTATCATTGTCACTTCAGAGCTGTGTGTGTGTTTTACAGATGGCAGAGAAAAGCAGAGCATCAGTGTGGGACTAGATGGAATTGGCACCAGGGAAAGCAAGGCGTCTAATTTGTGATAAAGATGTAAGCACGGGGTCAGCAACAGCTAAATAAAAAAATACCACCAACCTTTTGGAATCACCTTAAGAACACCCATCCAAAAGCCCATATGTATTATATTAAGTTAAAATAAGTGTTCCTTGTTCATTCAGTATTGTTGCAATTGTCATTATTACAAAAATGTGTATATATCCATATATACACACACACACACACACACACACAGAGGGGCAAAAAAATATTTAGTAAGCCACCAATTGTGCAGGTTCTCCCACTTAAAAAGATGAGGCCTGTAATTCATCATAGGTACACATCAACTATGACAGACAAAATTTAAAAAAAAAATATGAATTTATTTGCAAATTATGATGGAAAATAAGTATTTGGTCACCTACAAACAAGCAAGATTTCTGGCTCTCACAGACCTGTAACAACTTCTTTAAGAGGCTCCTCTGTCCTCCACTCGTTACCTGTATTAATGGCACCTGTTTGAACTTGTTATCAGTATAAAAGACACCTGTCCACAACCTCAAACAGTCACACTCCAAACTCCACTATAGCCAAGACCAAAGAGCTGTCAAAGGACACCAGAAACAAAATTGTAGACCTGCACCAGGCTGGGAAGACTCTGGTGATTCTGCAATAGGTAAGCAGCTTGGTTTGAAGAAATCAACTGTTGGAGCAATTATTAGGAAATGGAAGACATACAAGACCACTAATAATCTCCCTTGATCTGGTGCTCCACGCAAGATCTCACCCCGTGGGGTCAAAATGATCACAAGAACGGTGAGCAAAAATCCCAGAACCACACGGGGGGACCTAGTGAATGACCTGCAGAGAGCTGGGACCAAAGTAACAAAGCCTACCATCAGTAACACACTACGCCACCAGGGACTCAAATCCTGCAGTGCCAGAAGTGTCCCCCTGCTTAAGCCAGTACATGTCCAGGCCCGTCTGAAGTTTGCTAGAGAGCATTTGGATGATCCAGAAGAAGATTGGGAGAATGCATTATGGTCAGATGAAACCAAAATAGAACTTTACGGTTAAAACTCAACTCGTCGTGTTTGGAGGACAAAGAATGCTGAGTTGCATCCAAAGAACACCATACCTACTGTGAAGCATGGAGGTGGAAAGGGACCAGGACGACTGATCCGTGTAAAGGAAAGAATGAATGGAGCCATGTATTTTGAGATTTTGAGTGAGAACCTCCATCCATCAGCAAGGGCATTGAAGATGAAACGTGGCTGGGTCTTTCAGCATGACAATGATCCCAAACACACCGCCTGGGCAACGAAGGAGTGGCTTCGTAAGAAGCATTTCAAGGTCCTGGAGTGGCCTAGCCAGTCTCCAGATCTCAACCCCATAGAAAATCTTTGGAGGGAATTGAAAGTCCGTGTTGCCCAGCAACATCCCCAAAACGTCACTGCTCTAGAGGAGATCTGCATGGAGGAATGGGCCAAAATACCAGCAACAGTGTGTGAAAACCTTGTGAAGACTTACAGAAAACGTTTGACCTCTGTCATTGCTAACAAAGGGTATATAACAAAGTATTGAGATAAACTTTTGTTATTGACCAAATACTTATTTTCCACCATAATTTGAAAATAAATTCATAAAAAATCTTACAAATGTGATTTTCTGGATCTTTTTTTCTCATTGTCTGTCATAGTTGAAGTGTACTACCTATGATGAAAATTACAGGCCTCTCATCTTTTTAAGTGGGAGAACTTGCACAATTGGTGGCTGACTAAATACTTTTTTGCCCCACTGATTGATTGATGTATGTATGTATGTATGTATACATACATACATACATACATACATACATACATACATACATACATACATACATACATACATATACACACACCATTATATACACACACATATATATTTTAAAAAAAGTTTTTGTTTTTTTTAATAATCTGTATCTGCTTTTTTTGTCCTCCAATAATCAGTATCGGCGTTGAAAAATCATAATCGGTCGACCTCTAATGTGGACACAGGGTATTTTTTAATTCACTATCGTTCAAAGGAAGAAGTTATCATGCCTCATATTGCACTTTAACAATTGAGTATTGAATATTTTAAAATTCTATTTAAACATTCCTTGCTGTAAGTGTTATTTAAGTAATAAATGGAAAGCAAAGCTATGTTTGTCTCCCTTTTTCTTTTTTTGCAGATCCGAAAATGTATCTGATCAATGACTTTAAACCGTGATCCGATCCGTGAGTTTTGTGATCCGTTGCACCACTACTGACAACGTTGTGAAAATGACACACACATCAATGGGGCCAGAAGCCATGCTTTGTTATGATACTGAACAGTCAGATAGCAACAATGACAAGAATCTGCCTAGTGGGGAATCGTTTTATCTTGACACCAGGTCTTGCTTTGAGGTGTTTTTACTGATTTCATGTAAAATCAAAGTTTATTGGTCGAGTACAGACATTTGCAGATGTTAACGCAGGTGCAGCGACATGTTTGTGTTTCTAGCTCCAACAGTGCAGTAATACCTAGCAATAAAAAACACAATCCAGAAAATTAAACAAGTAAGGAAATTAAGAAATATCAGAACGAGCAATGTCAGAGACCGGAATATGTATACTAGGGCTGTCCGACAACAAAATAATATTGGTTAACTAAAAGTTGTCTATTCTTTCGACCAATCGATTGGTAGAAAATTTGAAATTTTATTTTTTCATAGACAATGTTTTAATAAAATCAACTATATACAATCCATTCAGAAAGTACTCAGACCCCTTCACATTGTTACGTTACAGCCTTATTAAAAAAAATATTTTTAAACATTGTCAATCTACACACAATACCCCATAATGGCAAAGCAAAACCCGAAATAACAAAAAGGTATGATTTGGAAAGACACATAAAGGTCCCACAGTTAACAGGGCTCTAGAGTGTGAGTATTTCACTCGCATTTGCCCCTAAAAATAGATACAGTGGGGAGAACAAGTTTTTGATAACCTGCAAAATCGGCAGTGTTTCCTACTTACAAAGCATGTAGAGGTCTGTAATTTTTATCATAGGTACACTTCAACTGTGAGAGACAGAATCTAAAACAAAAATCCAGAAAATCACATTGTATGATTTTTAAGTAATTAATTTGCATTTTATTGCATGACATAAGTATTTGATACATCAGAAAGAGGCAGGGGGGCATATAATCCCAATCCACTGTATGCCACATCATTTATTTGTTACAAACCTCTCTATGATTTAGTTTTATTTGTTAGCATGGAATGTTAAACAATACTTCACAGGCTAGAACTGGCAATACTGACCATTCAGAAGAAAGAGCAAAAGGTGTCTTGTGTACGATCGTCTGAATCTGATATGGAAGACTTATCACTTCAGGAGAAAATCCAAACGAGAGCTCGGGCAAGAGCTCGGTGTGGATATTTGTCTAGCGTCAATTGGAACTCGCTGGATCCCCCATGTCCACAGAACCCTCAGTGTTCCTGCGGCATGGGCGGACAAAGCAGGTCAGTTTTACACAGGAAATGTAATAACACACGCTGTTTTAAAAAGAAAATAAATTCAAGACTCAAATTAACTTTCAGAATCAAGTAATTGACAGGTGACAGTTTATTTACTCACTACTTAACAGATAAAGCGGGAAATGGAGAATGCACTTGTGTATTCTGCCATTTTCTCACAGACATGTTTGAGTGAGCTATCCTCACTTAGCCTCCCCCAAGCCATGTCAGAGTTGAGCAAGACAGTGACCAGACTGGAAGCACTAAAGCTTAGGGCAAGGGCAGGACGTATGCTGGAGAAGATCCAGACCATGCTTGTTCAGTAGCAGGGTGATGAGAAGAGATTCCAGGTGTGTTAGGATGAGAGCTTGTTAGGATGTTAGAGAAATTGATGATTAAGACAGATTCTCAGTGTCAGAATTGGGGCGGTAGGGTTGCCTAGTGGTTAGAGCGTTGGACTAGTAACCGAAAGGTTGCAAGTTCAAATCCCAGAGCTGACAAGATAAAAAATATGTCATTCTGCCCCTGAACAGGCAGTTAACCCACTGTCCCTAGGCTGTCATTGAAAATAAGAATTTGTTCTTAACCTTTTAAAGGTATAGGGGGCAGCATTTTCACTTTTGGATAAATAACATGCCCAATTTCAACTTCCTGCTACTGATGCCAGGAATATAAGAAATGCATATTATTAGTAGATGTGGATAGAAAACACTGAAGTTCCTAAAACTGTTTGAATCATGTCTGTGATTATAACAGAACTTATGTAGCAGGCAAAACCCCGAGGACGAACTGTTCAGAATTTATTTTTTGCCTCTGACTGCTCCCTTAGTTGTCTTTGCAAAGGGATATTTGATAGGAACCATTTTTTCAGTCCCTATCACTTCCACTGGATGTCACCAGTCTTTGGAATTTGGTTGAGGTTATTCATTTGTGCAACGAAGAAGAAGCACATCCTGGAACAACATTACCCTATTGAGAGTTGCGCAAGACGTAAAAAGGAGCATGGTTTGTTTACTGCTGTAATGAATACAGATTGCCCCGTCTACAATTTGATCGATTATTAATGTTTAAAAATACCTAAAGTTGTATTACAAAAGTAGTTTGAAATATTTTGGCAAAGTTTATAGGCAACTTTGAAATGTTTTGTAGTGACGTTGTGTTTTTGTTTTTTTTTGGATCAAACGCGCTTAATAAATGGACATTTTGGGTATTGGAATTAATCGGGGAAAAAAGGACCAATTGTGATGTTTATGGGACATATTGGAGTGCCAACAAAAGAAGCTCGTCAAAGGTAATACATTTTTTATATTTTATTTCAGCGTTTTGTGTAGCGCCTGCAGTTTTGAAATATGCTACCCTCTTTATTGACATTGTGCTATCATCAGATAATAGCTTCTTAATGCTTTCGCTGAAAAGCTTTTTAAAATCTGACATGTTGGCTGGATTCACAACGAGTGTAGCTTTAATTGAGAATCTTACATGTGTGATTTAATGAATGTTTGATTTTATATCATTATTTGATATAATCCGGTTAACGGATTCCTTTGTCCTCAGAAATGCAATGGACTGCTGGTCCCTGTTTTTTTTCCAAGTGGGACGCAAGCGTCCCCTATACCATAAGAAGTTAACTGACTTGCCTAGTTAAATAAAGGTAAATAAAAAATGTATTTGTTGCCCAACAGAATGATTTGGGGATAAGGATAGAAATACAGGAGAAGTCTATAAAAATGTATGGGAGACAGACAAATGGCCAAATATTTCAGTGTGTGTGTTTTATTTCTGTTGAAGCAGCACATGGAGGTGGCCATCAACATCGGCGTGGATGATCTCAAAGCCAGGTTTGGTGGTTTGCTGAAGGATGAGGGTGTCCAGACCCCAGTGGAGTCTTTCAGAGTGCTAAACCCTGACATTTGGCCAGAAGACCAGGCCAGCCTTCTCACCTTTGGCAATGATGGCAGACCTGATGAGGCATTTCAAGGAGCCTCTAGGGGTAAGAATTTATTTGAAACTGCATTGCCATATGAGACAATGTTTCCATATTTGCAAACTCACTGCTCTGTTCAATCATGCAGATCAGGGTGCAACATGGCTGCAATCCAGGATGAGTGGCAGGGGCTGAAAATCCTGGTCATCCACAATTTCAAGGACAAGTCCTACACACCTGGAATCTCCTCTCGTCACCCTGCTACTGGGAGACCATGTTGACAAAGGACCCCTACAGACACAATTATAAGGTGATAACAGTCCAGAGTGCTTATGTATGGGATCCTTCTATGGTTGGTTTTGATAAGTTAATGGTAAGGGCTTAAATGAAATTGAAAGATATCATATTTTCCCTAGAACATACTGGAGTTGGTGCAGCTTATGCTGGTGCTGCCAATTTCAGCCGTCCAGTGGGAGCGAGGCTTTTCTGCAGAACCAGATTAACTTCTTTGGGACTGGGGGGCAGTATTGAGTAGCTTGGATAAAAATATGCCCAGAGTAAACTGCCTGCTACTCAGCCATAAATATGCATATAATTAGTAGATTTGGATAGAAAACACTGAAGTTTCTAAAACTGTTTGAATGATGTCTGTGAGTATAACAGAACTCATATGGCAGGCAAAAACCTGAGAAGAAAATCCAACCAGAAAGTGGGAAATCTGAGGTTTGTAGTTTTTCAACTCATTGCCTATCGAATATAAAGTGTCTATGGGGTCATATTGCACTTCCTAAGGCCTCCACCAGATGTCAACAGTCTTTAGAACCTTGTTAGAGGCTCCTACTGTGAAGGGGGGGGCTGATTGAGTCAGGGCTCTGGCAGAGTGCCATGAGCTGATCACGCACAACCAGCGTTCCATTGCATTTCTGAAGACAAAGGAATTCTCCGGTTGGAACATTATTGAAGATTTATGATAAAAACGTCCTAAAGATTGATTCTATACTTCGTTTGACATGTTTCTACGAACTGTAAAATGACATTCCGTCTGAATTTTCGCCTGGATTTTCCCGCGCCTTGTGATTTTGGATTTGTACTAAATGTGCGAACAAAAAGGAGGTATTTGGACATAAATTATGGACTTTATCAAACAAAACAAACAATTGTGGAACTGGGATTCCTGGGAGTGCATTTTGATGAAGATCAAAGGTAAGTGAATATTTATAATTCTATTTCTGACTTCTGTCGTCGGAAAAACCAGCCAAAAGCCTGGTTGCCTCTGCCAGGAGGTGGACACTTGGCCGCAAGTGGATCTTCCAGCAAGACAATAACCAAGCACACATCAAAATCCAAAGAAAAGGTTACTTGACCACATAATAAATTTGCAATGGCCATCTCAGTCTCCGCCATTGAAAACCTGTGGTTTAAATTGAAGAGGACAGTCCATAAACGCAGGCTAGGATATTAAGAATCTGGAAAAATGGTGTATATAGGAATGGTCTAAGATACCTCCCAATGTGTTCTCCAATCGCATAAAACATTTTTGAAAATGTCTTTCTCTTCACAAGTGTAGGGTGCTGGAGTACTGATAACAGTACTGCCGTTTTCAGTGCGGAGCAGGCAGTGATGTGGGCTAGAGTGGATAAAATGTCAGGGCCGAATTCTAGTCCCAGTCCGTCCGTATTCATTACCCCGATACTGTTACAAAAAACGTATTAAAACGGAAGCAAACGGAAAGGGAGGGACCTACCTGAATGTGTCCCACCATAGAAACTCTCGTTTTAGTTGCGAAACTATTTGGCTAATGATTACATCCCAGGTTTGTTCTAGCACGTAACGTCACGTAGGAAAATAACGGTCCATTAATCCCAATTTCTATATGCAGAAATGCAGCCGTTTCTCAATATAAACTACATATGAAGCTTGTTGGACATAAAATTACCTTTCCCTCGTAGCAGTCGGGTTGGCACCCACAGAAAATAAAATTAGTACGGATAGCTAACTTCTTCAGCTAACTCTTGGCTTGTTAGCTAACGTTGGCTACACAGTCAAATCAACTGTGGTTAAATTGCCTTGGGTTTGTGAGGTTCCTAAATGAGTTATTGAATATACCTATTGCAATCACCACTGCAAACTGTATATACGCTAGTAATTTACAAAAAAAATATTACCTTAGGTAGGTGCGTTAGCTAGCTAAGCACTTAGCTAGCTAACCAAAGAGACATCAAACGAGAATGATTTGAAGCCAGGCAAGATAGCGGTTGACTCATAACACGCTAGCTAACTAAGCTAACATCCACCGATGTCCACCGTCGTGTAAAAACAGGACCTTCTCCCTAATACATCGAGCTGGCTACAAGAAAACAGATTCGTTTTTGGTCGTTACCTTAACCTCTCCTTTTTCAGATTTGCCCGTTGTTGAGAAAAGGCTAGACTAGTTTAAACAACGAAGAGGTCGCCACCGTATCCCCCCCTCCTTCATCGACCATCACCATGTTAATCCCGGGAACTCAATTGAGCAGAATTGAAGACGTTCAGACTTCAGAAAATCTCCCTAAAAAAAATCACGCGCTCGCTCGCGCCCCGTTCTTTTTTCTCCAAACCATCTTGCTCAACAGCATGTTCCTCACAACCCACTGTGCACACATATCATTTCAACGTGGACTACCAGTTGCATATCACGAAATTGGGGAGAATGTTTTTTTTTTTAACATGTTAAAAAATACCCCCCAAAAATGGATAATTCAGTGGATAATATTTCATTGAGACGTTGATCAGTGACATTACAACCTATATTCACCCACTCAAAAAGACAGCCAAAAGTTAGAATTTCCAATGTGTTTATTATTATGCTTTCAACCATCCGAAGGGCACCACCAAATTCCAATGAAAAAACAATGTCGGATTTTTGGTTTAGTTGTCACACAAATGTCTGTCACTGTGGCTTTCAACCATTTAAAGGAGTAGTTCACTATTTTACAACTTGATGTTAGATGGTTCCTCAACCCTGAAAGTAGTCTATAGGCCAAGATAAACTGTAATCCATGGTTCAATTTTCTTTAACAGCCACTACAAACTTCAGCTAACTTTCAATGGAAGTGGTGGGGGCATGAGAACATGTTTAAAACAATTATGCTCAAATCACCTGAAATCAATTCAAATCAACTCCATATTTGGTTTGATGTTACTTAAAGGTGATTGTGTAATTTAAAAGAAAATAACATGCTCACGTGCCTCCATCACTTCAATTGAAGTTTACATTTGATTTAGTCCTATTCTTTAACTAACTAGATTTTTGGTAACATGGAGATGTGAATCCAACATATCACTAACTAATTAAGTCAATGGCACAGATGTAACTATCCAAGGAGAAGATACATTTCCATTAAATGTGGATATTTGGTTCATATCATTACATTTTAAATCCACCAGAGCTTGAAACATTAGGCCAATTATATTGTCTATTTATGGTTGAATTCTGGGGTTAATTGAAACAATAGATGTTAATACACATTTTGAATTGCTTTTACATATTGGATGTTTTACAAGAAAAATTACTTTTATTCGTGGTTGTTTGTATTGTTTTTAAATGAGCAATATGTACTTTTTAACAAATGTAAAGGTAATATTCAAATGCTGTTTTTATACTTTTATACCATTTTTATGGGTATAAATGTTGTACAAATATAAATTAGCTGTTTTTAAAGGAAATGTAACAATAAAACTTTTTCAAAATAAATAAATAGGCCTGGATAGCATCATTGATGATAGCACCTAAACTTTTATTTAACAAGGCAAGTTAGCTAAGAACAAATTCTTATTTACAATGAAAGCCTAGGACCAGTGGGGTAATTGCCTTGTTCAGGGGCAGAATGACAGATTTTTACTTTGTCAGATCAGGGAATTGATCTAGCAACTTTGTGGTTACTGGCCCAGAACTCTAAGCGCTAGGCTACCTGCTGCCCAACAAAATCAATAACAAAAAATATCTATATACAGTACCAGTCAAAAGATTGGACACACATACTCATTCCACAGCTTTTCTTTATTTTTACTATTTTCTACATTGTGGAATAATAGTGAAGACATCAAAACTATCAAATAACACATATGGAATCATGTAGTAACCAAAAAAGTATCACAATATATTTGATATTTGATATTCTGCAAGGCAGCCACCCTTTGCCTTGATGACAGCTTTACACGCTCTTGGCATTCTCTCAACCAGATTCATGAGGAATGCTTTTCCAACAGTCTTGAAGGAGTTCCCACATATGCTGAGCACTTGTTGGCTGCTTTTC
Source organism: Oncorhynchus masou masou (assembly GCF_036934945.1). Lineage (NCBI taxonomy): Eukaryota > Metazoa > Chordata > Actinopteri > Salmoniformes > Salmonidae > Oncorhynchus > Oncorhynchus masou. The sequence continues at coordinate 44,382,511 of NC_088214.1, forward strand.
CTTCACCCTGCGGTCCAATTCATCTCAAACCATCTCAAATTGGGTTCAGGTCAGGTGATTGTGGAGGCTAGGACATCTGATGGAGCACTTGTTGGCTGCTTTTCCTTCACTCTGTGGTCAAACTCATCCTAAACCATCTCAATTGGGTAAACACTGGGTGATTGTGGAGGCCAGGTCATCTGATGCAGCACCCCATCACTCTCCTTCTTTGTCAAATAGCCCTTACACAGCCTGGAGGTGTTTTTTGCGTCATTGTCCTGTTGAAAAACAAATGATAGTGGGACTAAGCGCAAACCAGATGGGATGGTGTATAGCTGCAGAATGCTGTGATAGCCATGAGGGTTATGTGTGCTTTAAATTCTAAAGAAATCACAGACAGTGTCACCAGAAAATCACCCCCACACCTTTGACTGATACAGATTGTATACTCTAGCTAAGAAAGTAATACTAAGTGGATGTTTTCTAGTAAGCTGTTAGTAGCCCATGTGCCCCACACTAATAATGTGGTTCCTTTCCCCCTCATAACTTAGCCTACTGTTCTGACTTGGTGGTGCACATGTATCATATGTAGCCTGTTTTAGAGAAATGTCATCATCGAATATTGTAAGAGCTTTCATTGTCTTCTTATATGCCCCCTTTATTTATCCTATGGTTCTGACATGGTGTACAGGGAAAATACTGTAAGAATGGCCCATGTTCTGAATTCTGTTGCGGAACATTTCAAAAGTGCTGAACAAATAGTTATACTGGCTACATCCGTCCTCATTAATGTCTTAATCAAAATTTTGGCAAGTCGAACAGGACATCTACTTTGTGCATGACACAAGTAATTTTTCCAGCAATTGTTTACAGACAGATAATTATAACAGACTTATAATTCACTGTATCATAATTCCAGTGGGTCAGAAGTTCACATACAGTAAGTTGACTGTGCCTTTAAACAGCTTGGAAAATTCCAGAAAATTATGTCATGGCTTTAGAAGCTTCTGATAGGCTAATTGACATAATTTGAGTCAATTGGAGATGTACCTGTGGATGTATTTCAAGGCCTACCTTCAAACTCAGTGCCTCTTTGCTTGACATCATGAGGAAATCAAAAGAAATCAGCCAAGACCTCAGAAAAAATATTGTAGACCTCAACAACTCTGGTTCATCCTTGGGAGCAATTTCCAAAGGCCTGAAGGTACCACGTTCATCTGTACAAACTACAGTACACAAGTATAAACACCATGGGACCACGCAGCCGTCATACCGCTCAGGAAGGAGATACATTCTGTCTCCTAGAGATGAATGTACTATGCTGTGAAAAGTGCAAATCAATCCCAGGACAACAGCAAAGGACCTTGTGAAGATGCTGGAGGAAGTGAGTCCTATATCGACATTACCTGAAAGGCCGCTCAACAAGGAAGAAGCCACTGCTCCAAAACCGCCATAAAAAAGCCAGACTACGGTTTGCAATTGCACATGAGGACAAATATCATACTTTTTGGAGAAATGTCCTCTGGTCTGACGAAACAAAAATGGAACTGTTTGGCCATAATGACCATCGTTATGTTTGGAGGAAAAAGGGGGAGGCTTGCAAGCCGAAGAACACAATCTCAACCGTCAAGCACAGGGGTGGAGCATCATGTTGTCAGGGTGCTTTGCTGCAGGAGGGACTGGTGCACTTCCCAAAATAGATGGCATCATGAGGTAGGAAAATTATGTGGCTATATTGAAGCAACATCTCAAGACATCAGTCAGGAAGTTAAAGCTTAGTCGTAAATGGGTCTTCCAAATGGACAATGACCCCATGCATACTTCCAAAGTTGTGGCAAAATGGCTTAAGGACAACAAAGTCAAGGTATTGGAGTAGCCATCACAAAGCCCTGACCTCAATCCTATAGAAGATTTGTGGGCAGAACTGAAAAAGTGTGTGCGAGCAAGGAGGCCTACAAACCTGACTCAGTTACACCAGCTCTGTCAGGAGCAATGGGCCAAAATTCACCCAACTTATTGTGGGAAGATTGTGGAAGGCTACCCAAAACATTTGACCCAAGTTAAACAGTTTAAATGCAATGATACCAAATACTAATTGAGTGTATGTAAACTTCTGACCCACGGGGAATGTAATGAAATAAATAAAAATCTGAAAAAAATCATTCTCTCTACTATTATTCTGACATTTCACATTCTTAAAATAAAGTGGTGATTCTAACTGACCTAAGACCTGAAATGTTTACTTGGATTAAATGTCAGGAATTGTGAAAAACTGAGTTTAAATGTATTTGGCTAAGGTGTATGTAAACTTCCGACTTCAACTGTATGTGTTTTTTAAAGGCAGTAATGAACTGTTTTGCTGCCAGACAAGGTTCCTCTGGTAGCCAGGTGTAGCAGTGGTAAGGATTCACTCCATGGTGCTGAAAAGAAAGCTCTGCTATTGGGGCAGCATGATGTTGGTTCTAACAGTTTGTCACTGTTATAGTGCAATTCATGTATTGTTTAGTGTTGTGTTGTGGCTTTGCTGGCATGCATCCCAATTTTGTTTTTTGTTTGCCCCACCAAGATGCACATGCTAAAATCGCCACTGGCAACATTGAATCTATTTATTTTTTAAGTGAAGACAGCGCAACAATTATTCTCACGATATCACATTGCTAGTGTCAGTGACAAATGTCATAGCTAAGCAGGGCTGGGTTTGGTTAAAATCCTAGATGGGAGACCAAAAGTTAGCTGAAGCTAAATACATTTTCCATTAGGAGGTTTTACCCGGAGTATTGTTTTTTTATGATAATGACATTGAAGAGCTGACATTGTTTTAAAGGTTCAATATATTTGATAAAAGGTTTGTCTTTGTGGAAATGTGCTGACCATGATGACATAATCCTGTGGTTGAAATTTCACCCTCAAAACAACAGTTTACATTGATTACTTTTTTCAAATGCACCGTATTTTCCACATAGTTTCTACCTCACAATACAGTGATAAATTACTGTGAAACTACACTGATTCAACCAGTTTGTGCTGTGTAGGATGGTTCTATTGCACTTGCGATTATCTCCAGTACTTCAATTGAGTTGAATGCACCTTTTCATTTGTTCAAACCTTCACATGGCCCTCTCCCTGTCAGCTATTACATTATATTTGGCTATTGGATATACAGTGTGGTGGTGGTCCCAATCAAATCCCTTCATTGTCCCCCTCGTCCTTTCAAAGTTTTGTCGAACTCAATAGTTCACGACGTTCAACAATAGAGATAGTTGTATTGTCGTCGACACTGTATGTAAATTCTTGCATACAGTTATAAGAAGAGTGACTTCTGTGGTGGGCTGTACACTCTCGCGAGAAGCCACAACGTAGCCTATTTGCCCAAATGTTACTGTTGGCATAGATTGTTGGAGCTCAGCAGATCTATACCCTCACCTGCTCAGATTGCACTTATTTCGCTTGTCCTCAGAGCAGCCACGTCTTGTATGTGACATTCATAGGCCCTACCCTATATTGGGATCAGGGCTAGGATGAAAAATGCATCCATTCTGCAGCCAGCATATGTGGGAACTCCTTCAAGACTGTTGGAAAAGCATTCCTCATGAATCTGGTTGATCTATCCAAATTGAATCAACCAGGAAACACAATCCGGACAGCCACTGTTTTCCATAAGGGCCAGCCAGATTAGTGGGAGGATGAAGTATTTATACCAAAACACACATGCACTCAAATGTCCAACATCATAACTGCCCTCATGGAAGTATTCTCTGGTGGCAGGCAGATATTGCCCTTTACTAAGCTTTAGGGAATGTATGCTCTGGCCACACTCATGACTCATGCCACAACTGGCCTGTAGGCATTGTGCTCCCTAACCCTTCTCTTTATCTCATGATCTTGGGAGAGCATCATCAGTGGCCTTCAATGTACTATTTCACTCTCAATTCGCCTTTAGGCTTACTTTTTTAGAATGGCCTGTAATAGAATGTCTTTGTGGAAATTTGGTGACCATAATCCTGTGGTTGAAATTTCACCCTCAAAACAACAGTTTTTATGGTTGCTGAATTTTTTCGAGTCCAGTGTATTTTCTACGTAGATTCGACGTCGCAATACATTGACAAATTAAGTTGAAACAACATTGATTCAACCAGTTTGTGCCCAATGGGTTAGCTATTACAAAGTAAAGTAAAGACATTTATGACAAAGTGGCGCTGTCCAGCACTTAAAATGTCTAATGGTTAAACAATAACAGGACTATGGTAACCATATTCCAGGATCTTATTGTCCAGTTCTCTTTCAAATTAAAGAAACCACTTATAAATATGTAACAGAGTTAAGAATGTACTGTAAACTCACTAGACACAGCTAGCTTAAAATGTCGCCGATGGAGCTATCGAATTAGATATTTTCCGACAGCTCAAACGGTTGGTATGTGGTCAAGGAGGGGGGCGATCACGTGTGTTAGCGAACAGAAAATCAGTGGTTTGAGTTTGATATGGGGACAGGGACAGTGGAGGAAGCTACACTGTTTGCAGGACATTGATGTCTGTTTCAATGAGACGATTCTCTAAAGGTGGATATTGTGTCACACAGCCAGATGGGCATCGGAGAGTCTTGATCTATGTATAAAAAATAAAAAAGTGTGAGATGAGTCTGGCATACTGCTTGATGACAGCTTGGTGATGGAGAGTACCCCTAAATCATATCCTCTATATCAGGTTTTCCCAAACTCGCTCCTGGGTGAATGTTTCGTTTTTTGCCCTAGCACCACACAGCGAATTCCAATAACCAAAGCTTGATGATGAGTTGGTTATTTGAATCAGCTGTGTAGTGCTATGGCAAAAAAACAGGACTGAGTCTGGTAAACCCTGCTTTATTTGGCTGCATTTACACAGGCAATTCAATTACAAATAAATTATTGGCAAAGATCTGATTGGTTGAAAGACCATCTATTGGCAAAAGATTACTCTCCCCGTGTAAACACGGCCTCTTAATGCCACTTTCACCGTGATTTTTAAAAAACTCATCCTTGGTAAACATGAAATCATCAGTCAACCTGCATGCTTCCAAACATTGGAGTAACTTGAGTATTCATGCTGAAGCACACAATGTCTAATTTATTTTAATGAAGAGGGACAGGTCAGACACACCTGCATCTTCCCCTGGGCACCGGATAGAACATTTGTTATTAAATAATCACTTAGGCTGTCACGCCTTGGTCTTAGTATTTTGTGTTTTAGTTTATTAGTTAGTCAGACCAGGGTGTGACATGGGTTTATTATGTATTGTAGTTGTGTATTGGGGTTTGTAGTAGTTGGGATTGTAGCTGATTAGGGGTGTGTGTGTTTATAGGTTTGGCTGCCTGAGGCGGTTCTCAATCAGAGTCAGGTGATTCTCGTTGTCGCTGATTGGGAACCGTATTTAGGTAGCCTGGTTTTCGCTTTGTATTTCGTGGGTGATTGTTCCTGTCTCTATGTAGTGTGCACCAGTCAGGCTGTAATAGGTTTCACGTTCTGTTTGTTGTTTTTGTATTTAAGTTATTTCATGTATAGTTTGTTTGTTTGTCTTCACTATTAAACATGAGTAACTTACACGCTGCATTTCGGTCCGACTCTCTTTCAACAAAAGAAGAACGCCGTTACATAGGCTGCGTTTAGACAGCCTAATTCTGATGTTTTTTTCACTAATTGGTATTTTGACCAATCAGATCAGCTCTGAAAAAGATCTGATGTGATTGGTCAAAGGACCAATTACTGGAAAAAATATTAAAATTGGGCTGCATGTGTGAACGCCCTCAAACTCACTTAACAGCGACCCCAGTGTTGAGCTGAGCGCAACGGTAGATCCGGGTCACGGCACTACTGTGAAGGACGTCACACTGCTTGTTTAGCGAGTACCGCTTACTCCTGATTCGGCTCACACAAGGCTCAAATCCAGGACCTCCGCGTTGCCAGGACAAGTGACCGTCGTCCTGAAGCGTCTTAACTGTCAGCACAACCCGAAAAGCTACCAATTCAACACTTTAGGGTGAGGAGTAAGTTTCACACATCCTCATGTGCTACACTTAAAGGTGAGGAAAGAAAGATGTAATTTTGGAACTATCCTTCCAAATGCATCACTTTCTAGGGTGAATGTCACTGAACTTAGCCACAGTCAAACTCGATCCACTTCAAAAGAAAGAGTGCTCTTTTAAACGAAGTCTTATCAAGAAGATGAAACAAAAAAGACCCATTCCATATCCAATGTATTTGCTAGCGGTAAATTGACCCCTTTATACAGTGTTCCTTGTACTTTTGCCTGTGGACAATAAGGAAATTGAGGCTGCCATCCTCAATGTGTCATTGGAATTTCATCACACTCAAACTGAAACTCAAATGATTTTGTAACTACGCTGAGAAAATACACTTTTGGAATAACTTTTGTTTAGTTAATTTAATCCAATTAACATTGATTTACTTGAAACGTAAATCCTTGTCAACACATTACAAACATACTTTCCCTCAGTACAGGGTCCTAAAACAGGTTTCATTGAGTTTCAGCTAAAGCATCCACAGTCCACCAACCTGAAATAAGAGACAAATTGAGTTACTCACAGAGGCTAAAAGCCACACCGGTTGTGCTGACCTTAAATTCACCTGAGCGCCAGAAGGATAATCGCACCATAACACTGGTCCACTAAGCCCTCACACCCAATCATCCCATTGGCTGAACGACAGTGGTTGCTATGACAGCAGTCTAAATGTGCATGAGCAAAAGCACAAGGTAGATTTTATCAAGAGATGGATGACTGGTGTAGATTTGATTTTCATGTTGCATAAAGACGTTTCAGTACAAAAGTCCTCCCCAGGTAGTTTTGCGCAAAATGGTCATGGTTAAACTGCAGGAGTTATGACCAGTATTCAGTGCCAAAGTGAAACAGTTGAGAAATTGAGATCAGAAGGGAGTGTACAGTGGGCAGTCACTAATCAGGATGTGACCAAGCCATGTAGTAGTAAATTCCTCCTAATAAGATAACCACTGCTACCTCACTTAGAAATCATTAACAATATACAATAATAATTGGGAAGTTCTTTGAGTTTGCAAATTCTAACCAAAACCGAGTCAAATCATGAAAGCAAAATAAAAAATAATAAACCACTCCAGGTTTTAATTTGTAGTTTCTCCTAAATTCTATTGTTCTTCAACTCCATTTTCTTCAAACTTTGAGGAGACATTGTTACCAGTGATCTGACCAATTCACCACGCCTCCTGTGGTTGCAGCAGATAGGATGTAATAAACACCATATCTGCTTGAGCCACGTTGTCTTGGGTCTGTAATCTACAGTGGACAGCAATACTGCCTCATGGATGGAGAAACCCACCTTATCTTCAGTCAGTCCCCGTGCTCTAATGCCAAAGAACAAGACAAACGAGACATAGAAAACAGGCTTAAGTATGAGTCTACAGCCTCACACTATCATCATGCCTGGTTACCTTTAGCCATTGTTCCATGGCTGCGTTTGTTGCTTAGCTGAATATGGTTAAAGGTAGGTTCGGGCTGATCCTAAATCATTTGTTAAAAGGCATGAGGTAACCTGAGCTCTACCACCTGACCACCATGTGATTGGCACAAGGCCCCCCAAGCAACTAATACCCCTCTGAGATAGAGGAGAGCTCTGGGAACAAGAGTGAGAGTGAGAGAGCGAGTGATAGTGAGAGTTAGAGAGAACGAGACAGAGAGAAAAAGGCAAAAAGCGAGAGCGGGTAAGTGGAAGGATAGAACATGGGGTGTAAGGAGAAAAAAGAGGGATTAAGGATCATATTACTAACATATACAGTAGCAGACAAAAGTTTGGACACAGTTGGATACAAAAATGTCCAAGGGACATGGGAGAGTTTGTTCATACTGGTACCCAGGGTTGGAGCCACTTGTCAAGGCTGTGGGTGCCCAGAGATGCCCCACTCTCTGGGTGTGTGGTGAGTTTATAAGGAAGTAGAGAAAGAGGAGGGTTATTCCATGATAACTCTGTATATGAGAGGCTCGATATAGTCCTCTCTGTAATGGGAGTTGATGACTCTCTGTCTTTTGGAGCCCTGCTTCACCTCCTTCTCCGTGAAGATCCCGTCGAAGCACATGTCTGATGCCTTGGACTGAAGGAGTGAGAAACACAGGCCATGAGAATGTTAGTGACGGCTTAGCTATGAGTTAAGGTGGCGCCATTAAAAAAAGGTAGTATCAACACATCATAGAATTGAAGAAATACATTTACATACAATACCAGTCAAAAGTTTGGCCACACCTATTTTTACTATTTTCTACATGGTAGAATAATAGTGAAGACATCACAACTATGAAATAACACATATGGAATCAGGTAGTAACCAAAAAAGTGTTAAACAAATCAGAATAGATTATATATTTGAGATTCTTCGAAGTAGCCACCCTTTGCCTTAATGACAGCTTTGAACACTCTTGGCATTCTCTCAACCAGCTTCATGAGGAAGTCACCTGGAATGCATTTCAAATAACAGGTGTGCCTTGTTAAAAGTTAAATTCCACAAATTATGTACTCCTTCATGCTTTTGAGCCAATCAATTGTGTTGTGAAATGGTAGGGGTGGTATACAGAATATAGCCCTATTTGGTAAAAGACCAAGTCCATATTATGGCAAGAACAGATCAAATAAGTCCATCAAGCCTAATGAACCACTTGGTTTCCCCCAGAGGCTAATATTGAGAGACTTTGGCAATTGAGGTTTCAACCAAAACCATTATATGTGGCTCTGATTTCTTTATTATAATTGGCTACGAGCAAAGTTTCTTTGATTAAATCTTTTTCTTCCAGAAATACAGTGTATTGCTTTTGTTACTTCTAGGTTAGACTACTGCCGTGCTCTACTATCCGGCTGCCCGGATAAAGCACTAAATAAACTTAGGTTAGTGCTAAACACGGCTGCTAGAATCCTGACTAGAACCAAAACATTTGATCATATTACTCCAGTGCTCGCCTCCCTCACTGGCTTCCTGTTAAGGCAAGGGTTGATTTCAAGGTTTTACTGCTAACCTACAAAGCATTACATGGGCTTGCTCCTACCTGTCTTTCCGGTTTGGTCCTGTCATACATACCTACACGTACGCTATGGTCACAAGACTCAGGCCTCCTAATTGTCCCTAGAATTTCTAAGCAAACATTTGGAGGCAGGGCTTTCTCCTATAGAGCTCCATTTTTATGGAATGGTCTGCCTACCCATGTTAGAGACGCAGACTAAGTCTCGACCTTTATGTCTTTTTTGAATATTCATCTCTTCAGAGTGTAGTCTGGCCCAGGAGTGGGAAGGTGTATAAAAAGGCACTGGAGAAACGAATCACCCTTGCTGTCTCTGCCTGGCCACTTCCCCTCTCTCTACTGGGATTCCCTGCCTCTAACCCTATTACAGGGGCTGTGTCACTGGCTTACTGGTGCTCTTCCATGCCGTCCCTAGGAGGGGTGCGTCACTTGAGTGGGTTGAGTCACTGACGTGGTCTTCCTGTCTGTGTTGGCGCCCCCTCCGCCCTCCCCCCATTGGGTTGTGCCATGGCTGAGATCTTTGTGGGCTATACTCAGCCTTGTCTTAGGATGGTAAGTTGGTGGTTGAAGATATCCCTCTAGTGGTGTGGGGGCTGTGCTTTGGCAAAGTGGGTGGGGTTATATCCTGCATGTTCGGCCCTGTCCGGGGGTATCAACGGATGGGGCCACAGTGTCTCCTGACCCCTCCTGTCTTAGCCTCCAGTATTTATGCTGCAGTAGTTTGTGTCAGGGGGCTAGGGTCAGTCAAATGTTATCTCTGGAGTATTTCTCCTGTCGTATCCGGTGTCCTGTGTGAATTTAAGTATGCTCTCTCTAATTCTCTCTCTCTGAGGACCTGAACCCTAGGACCATGCCGCAGGACTACCTGGCGTGATGACTCCTTGTTGTCCCCAGTCCACCTGGCCGTGCTGCTGCTCCAGTTTCAACTGTTCTGCCTCCGGCTATGGAACCCTGACCCAGCACAACCAGAAGAGGACTGGCCACCCCTCATAGCCTCGTTCCTCTCTAGGTTTCTTCCTAGGTGTTGGCCTTTCTTGGGAGTTTTTCCTAGCCACCGTGCTTCTAAACTTGCATTGCTTGCTGTTTGGTGTTTTAGGCTGGGTTTCTGTACAGCACTTTGATATATCAGCTGATGTAAGAAGGGCTATATGAAGAAATTTGATTTGATTTGATATTGCATTCATTGTAAATCATAAAAATGAGGGCTGTCTGTGAAACAGGAAACTGGGCATTAAAGATATGGGTTATGTTTTCCCTTGATCGATGGCTTCGTCAATGACTGGTTTATGTTAGTATTACTGAATGTAAGCAGTGTAATGAATAACACAGGCACATTGATACCTATTGAGTAATCCATTGGGTTTGAGCAAAAAGAAGTAATGAAAAAAGCGAAAGAAAATCACAAAAAGATCTCTAAAAATGCATATGGCCTACAGTATGAGTAGGGAGCGTACACTTAGTAAGTTGCCCTAGTTAATATCCTCATTGCAACAATATTTAATGAAAGGTTTTCCAATGTAACATGATGCCTATTTTGGGATGATGCCTAAATTAAAATGTATTTTATTAAAATGTAAAGTGTAGGCCCAAGTCATTAGTGTAGGCCCAAGTCATTACAAATTTTGCTCAAGAAATACAACATAAGTCATCCAACAGCATTAGGGGTTTTGATATCAATTGAAACGGCAATATACTTTTACTTCAAAAAGTATTTTCACGTGGACATATTGGGGTTTTCCTCTCATTTTAGAATTCTCAGACGCAGGTGATCTTGTGATAACTAAATCCTTCTTGAAGTAATAACCACATACATTTCTCCCTCTGGCAGAGACACATGGAAAAGGCAAACAAAGCTGCACAGTTCAAGGCTTGGCATTTCTGCCCGTCCTTCAGCAGATGTTATGATCCTCCGCCAAGGCCGGGGGAGGGGTGAGGAGTGAGGGCCCCCGGCCCAACGGTGAAGCTCATCAGCCAGTTGTGTGGCTGCAGGTGGCTCTCTGTCAGTCTCCTGGAGGAGAGCAGAGCTGAGCAGAGTCTATGAACCAGCCACCTGCCTGCCATCTGAACATAGTCCTCCCTGCAGGTCTCTCTCTGCCCTACAGAGACAGAAACCTGACAGAACTCTCACTGTGGTTGTAGTGCCTGTACATCTCATGAAAGGTTTCCTTTCCTGGGTTTTCAGTGCTAGTTTTTCTCGACAGTGGCCTGGAGAGGGAAAGAGGGAGGGGAAGTGAGGAATCAAGGTGTGGGTGGTAATTGGAGCTGAAGTAGCTGCATCATGCCAGGTCTGCTTCAGTGGTAGAGGGGAGCAGAATCAGGCTTGGGGAGGAAGAGCACAATGGCCTAGTGTGGTGAGCTCAGGAAGTGTGGTACATGGGACCATGGCATGACTACTAGGATATAACTAAGTAGAACACACACAATACCTGGGAAACATTCAGAGGTCGACCCAGGACATAAATCAATTTAAGTTTGGGCAGCAGTCAGTTGAGAGTGAACGTATCAATGTTCTCTATGTTTTTAGTGTATGCAGTTTGATGGAGTGACAGTTTTAAATGTGTGTGATGTGAGAATGTGCAGTATGAGTATGTGATCCTTTTAATGCAAGGTGATGCCAAAGAAAAATGGACAGTATATAATGAATGATTATTACATATCGTATCCCCTGCTTGTAGAATAATGACACACTGAATGAACCAATTACAAAACGATTCCACTCCCATAGAAGATTGTCTGTCACTCACTTGCAGAGTTTGAGTAATTTCCTTTACATACCCACAGAGTTAGTCTATGGCTGCCCAATACTTTTACTGGAACCATACACACAGTACAGCAGCTGACACGCCTAGAAAGCTAGAGTAAACTGCTCACCGAAGAAGACAAGAAACATCGCAGAAAATAGCACCCTAAATTTCCCGTTCAAAGAACACAATGTTCTGAGACACTGATCTTGATTTCCGACAGGGAGAAGAACCAGAGAACTGTTATCTTCAACGAGAGGGAAAAAACATTATTCTGAATGACTTTCTTTTCGTATAGTACTAACTGTGCTGATATGCCATATTAACATAGTCAAACACAGTCCTTGTATTAACACTGGCAACTATGAAATCTCGGTCTCCCCTTCATGCCGTTTCAGTACCAATTGCAATCCATAATCCTTGCACCCAAGATGATAACTAATGTTTCAAAGTCTTTGGCTTATGAAAACATTTTCAAGGTTGTTATTAGCCAAATGATGTCCTGCAAGGATGAAGTGGCCTTCTCTGAGTGGCTGAATGACGGTGGCACCGGAATGCCTGTGACCAGAGTGAATGACACGAAGAGAGGAGATGGAGAGTGGTAACAATGGAGTCCACAGCTTGGCCTTGGATGCTTCTATTCTTATTACGCTCTTATATGCAATTATCTCATGGGACCTCATTTGCAGGGCTTGGTAATTCTGTTGGCAGCTTCTCTGGCCAGGGTGAGCTGCCATGGCAAGCCACCTTTGGAGGAACACTCGTCTCGTGCAATGATACGATCCGAGTGTATATCTTCTGATATACACTCATCTGTCGGTTTATTAGGTACACAACCCCGTTCATGAAAATGGATCACTCCTACAGACAGTGAGTCACGTGGCTTGCTTTGTAAAGCATGCGTTGAGGCATTCAGTTGCTGTTCAATTTATTGTTAGACTTGGCTAAATGAGTGACCTAAGCAACCTTGAGTGTGTATGATCGTTGGTATCACATACAGTACCAGTCAAAAGTTTGGACACACCTACTAATTCAAGGTTATTTCTTTATTTTTACTATTTTCTACATTGTAGAATAATAGTGAAGACATCAAAACTATGAAATAACACATATGGAATCATGTAGTAAACAAAATTGCTAAACAAATCAAAATATATTTTAGATTTTAGATCCTTCATAGTAGCCACCTTTTGCCTTGACAGCTTTGCACACTCTTGGCATTCTCTCAACCACCTTCATGAGGAATGCTTTTCCAACAGTCTTGAAGGAGTTCCCACATATGCTGAGCACTTGTTGGCTGCTTTTCCTTCATTCTGCGGTCCAATTCATCTCAAATTGGGTTCAGGTCAGGTGATTGTGGAGGCCAGGACATCTGATGTAGCACCCCATCACTCTCCTTCTTGATAAAATAGCTCTTACACAACCTGGAGGTGTGTTGGGTAATTGTCCTGTTGAAAAACAAATGATAGTCCCACTAAGAGCAAACCATATGGCAGGGCATATCTCTGCAGAAATCTGTGGTAGCCATGCTGGTTAAATGTGCATTGATTTCTAAATAAAGCACAGTGTCACCAGCAAAGCATCCCCACACCACCTCCACGCTTCAAAGTGGAAACTACACATGCGAAGATCATCCGTTCACCTACTCTGTGTCTCACAAAGACACTGGTTGGAACAGATTTCCATGGGTCTAATGTCCATTGCTTGTGTTTCTTGGCCCAATCTATTCTTCTTATTGGTGTCCTTTAGTAGTGGTTTCTTTGCAGCAATTCAGCCACGAAGGCCTGATTCACGCAGCATTGGAAACTCTGGGTCTTTCTTTCCTGTGGTGTTCCTCATAACAGCCAGTGTCAACATAGCGCTGAATGGTTTTTGCAACTGCACTTGGAGAAACTTTCAAGTGCAGTCGGACTGACTGCCCTTCATGTCTTGAAGTAATGGACTGTCGTTTCTTTTTGCTTATTTGAGCAGTTCTTGCCATAATATGGATTTTATATATTATTTGTTTTAGGGGGAACTTGGTCCTTTACCAAATAGGGCCATCTTCTATATACCACCCATACCATGTCACAACACAACTGATTGGCTCAAACGCATTAAGGAAAGAAATTCCACAAATTAACAAGGCACACCGGTTAATTGAAATCTATTCCAGGTAACTACCTCATGAAGTTGGTTGAGATAATGCCAAGAGTGTGCCAAGACTTGTGCAAAACTGTCAAGGCAAAGGTTGGCTACTTTGAAGAAATCTAAAATCTATTTTTGTAACACTTTTTTTGCTTACGACATGATTCCATGTGTTATTTCATAGTTTTGATGCCTTCAATATTATTCAACAATGTAGAAAATAGTAAAAAACATTGAATGAGTAAGTCCATAGATATGGGCCAAACACATTCATTTAAATTGACTGAATTCCTCATGAACTGTAACTCAGTAAAATATTTGAAATTGTTGCATTTATATTTTTGTTCAGTATAGACAGGTAGACGTAATAAACTGGCCGGTGAGTGTATATCTTTCAATAGGATCTTACTCAAGTGAACTATGTCTGACAGGATGTTTGAAATTAGTGTATGAAGGGGACAGGAAACAAGAGACGTGAAATTAGCTTTTCTTAGTCCGGTCTTTACTGCAACAGTTGATGTTTACAAATGTAATGCACAGAGTTGACACTTCCCGTGTACATACCAAATCAATCCAAGCGCTTCAAACAGTAGCCATGGAAACAAAACGTAAATCAGCGGTGCGGCTCAAGAGGTGGAGGTGTGTGTGTCCTCCTGAGATAGACTTTACAGCTTTAAATTAGCTACATATACAATACTATCCAAAGATGGTAACGATTTATGTCAACAAGAAACTTCGACAAAGCATTAGGAGGAAGAACATTCTTCTAATGATATGAAAATATATTTTTCCTATAAAAACGTTCTGCAGTTTTCTCACTGGTTGTGATAGGACCACAAACCAACTAGTATACACCTAGGCTGTAATTGACCAACTAACTTTTCTGCACATGCTCAGTTATGTACCTGAACTTAACAGCCACCTGCAAAAGCAATGATAGACATGCCATGGGTACTTTAGGGAGAGAAATAAGTGCTTTTTTCTGCAGGGAGGAGGAAGTTGACCCATGTTGGCATATACTATAGAGAATGAAAGAGGCCTCTAGTGGCCACAGGGCCATTTTAGCATGGGCCTCACAAAGATGTATTGAACTGAGTGGGACTTCGAACTTCATTGGGCGATTCCTCCTAGTGAACCTGTTGGAGTCATGTCCAGCCAGGTCATCAGGAGGGATCAGCCAATCGTGAAGAAAATGTACTACTTCAAAATGGAGATTGCCTCAATGGTATTCCCCGTGCAATCTAAGATGCTATAATGGGAACTATGTAGGAAAGCTCTCGTTCATTCTCTATGGCATATATACACACACACTACCAATGCAACCCAGGATGGCTTAGAAAAAAAACTATAACAAGAATCGAGAACCAACTTGCGTCCAAAAACCTATCCACATAACAAATAAATACATCTTGGGGATTTTCTGAGATTGTAAGCACAGTGAGCTGTGGTATCAAACAGTTGCATTCTCAAACTCATACAACTTACATAAATTAAATGCAATAAATCCAAAGCTTTAAAGTTGTAAAGCTAAACTTAACAAGAAAACACTGCCCTTTGAACTTAAGGCTTGGGCTACTAACTTCTTCCTATTGTCACAGTAGACACTATCAAACCTGCACATTCCTATGAAGTCCATAAATGTATGTATTGCAAAGAGTATAAAGCAAAACATGTTTGGGGATTAAAAATGAATCACACAACAGAATATTACTGAAAATCGGATTGAATAATGGCCTGCATTGTGTTTTCATCGACCAATTAATGCTTTTGGATGGGTAAAGCTAGAGATTAAAATGCCACCTCAAGTTCAGAGGAGAAACAAATTGTCCAAAGAGGGCAGGAGATAATGCAGGAATTAAATTCTAGAGTTGAGCAGGTCGTCAAGGAAATATGTATATACATAAAAACCTGCGGTTCCGGTTCAATGAGTAGTTCCAATTCCAACTTGTATATTTTATTGAACTATTTCAGCAAAAGAGGATAAAGATAGCATTCACAGAAATAAGGGGAGGGTTCATGAAGAGCAGAAACTCCCTTAAAAAGTCCCAGCCCTGGTTTACAAAAATGCCCAAGGGACATGGGAGAGTTTGTTCATACTGGTACCCAGAGTTGGAGCCACTTGTCAAGGCTGTGGGTGCCCAGAGATGCCCCACTCTCTGGGTGTGTGGTGAGTTTATAAGGAAGTAGAGAAAGAGGAGGGTTATTCCATGATAGCTCTGTATATGAGAGGCTCGATATAGTCCTCTCTGTAACGGGAGTTGATGACTCTCTGTCTTTTGGAGCCCTGCTTCACCTCCTTCTCCGTGAAGATCCCGTCGAAGCGCATGTCTGATGCCTTGGACTGAAGGAGTGAGAAACACAGGCCATGAGAATGTTAGTGACGGCTTAGCTATGAGTTAAGGTGGCGCCATTAAAAAGGTAGTATCAACACATACTGGGGCAAAAAAGTATTTAGTCAGCCACCAATTGTGCAAGTTCTCCCACTTAAAAAGATGAGAGGCCTGTAATTTTCATCATAGGAACACTTAAACTATGACAGACAAAATGAGAAAAAAAATCCAGAAAATCACATAGGATTTTTAATTAATTTATTTGCAAATTATGGTGGAAAATAAATATTTGGTCAGCTACAAACAAGCAAGATTTCTGGCTCTCACAGACCTTTAAGAGGCTCCTATGTCCTCCACTCGTTACCTGTATTAATGGCACCAGTTTGAACTTGTTATCAGTATAAAAGACACCTGTCCACAACCTTAAACAGTCACACTCCAAACTCCAGTATGGCCAAGACCAAAGAGCTGTCAAAGGACACCAGAAACAAAATTGTAGACCTGCACCAGGCTGGGAAGACTGAATCTGCAATAGGTAAGCAGCTTGGTTTGAAGAAATCAAATGTGGGAGCAATTATTAGGAAATGGAAGACATACAAGACCACTGACAATCTCCCTCGATCTGGGGCTCCACGCAAGATCTCACCCCGTGGGGTCAAAATGATCACAAGAACGGTGAGCAAAAATGCCAGAACCACACGGGGGGACCTAGTGAATGACCTGCAGAGAGCTGGGACCAAAGTAACAAAGCCTTCCATCAGTAACACACTACGCCGCCAGGGACTCAAATCCTGCAGTGCCAGACGTGTCCCCCTGCTTAAGCCAGTACATGTCCAGGCCCGTCTGAAGTTTGCTAGAGAGCATTTGGATGATCCAGAAGAAGATTGGGAGAATGTCAGATGAAACCAAAATATAACTTTTTGGTAAAAACTAAACTCGTCGTGTTTGGAGGACAAAGAATGCTGAGTTGCATCCAAAGAACACCATACCTACTGTGAAGCATGGGGGTGGAAACATCATGCTTTGGGGCTGTTTTTCTGCAAAGGGACCAGGACGACTGATCCGTGTAAAGGAAAGAATGAATGGGGCCATGTATTGTGAGATTTTGAGTGAAAACCTCCTTCCATCAGCAAGGGCATTGAAGATGAAACGTGGCTGGGTCTTTCAGCATGACAATGATCCCAAACACACCGCCCGGGCAACGAAGGAGTGGCTTCGTAAGAAGCATATCAAGGTCCTGGAGTGGCCCAGCCAGTCTCCAGATCCCAACCCCATAGAACATCTTTGGAGGGAGTTGAAAGTCTGTGTTGCCCAGCAACAGCCCCAAAACATCACTGCTCTAGAGGAGATCTGCATGGAGGAATGGGCCAAAATACCAGCAACAGTGTGTGAAAACCTTGTCAAGACTTACAGAAAACGTTTGACCTCTGTCAAAGTATTGAGATAAACTTTTGTTATTGACCAAATACTTATTTTCCACCATAATTTGCAAATAAATTCATTAAAATCCTACAATGTGATTTTCTGGAATTTTTTTCTCATTTTGTCTGTCATAGTTGAAGTGTACCTATGATGAAAATTACAGGCCTCTCATCTTTAAGTGGGAGAACTTGCACAAATGGTGGCTGACTAAATACTTTTTTGCCCCACTGTAAATAGAATTGAAGAAATACATTTACAGACAGTACCAGTCAAAAATGTGGACACCTACTCATTCCAGGGTTTCTTTAATTTTGCTATTTTATACATTGTAGAATAATAGTGAAGACATCACAACTATGAAATTACACATATGGAATCAGGTAGTAACCAAAAAAGTATTAAACAAATCAGAATAGATGATATATTTGAGATTCTTCGAAGTAGCCACCCTTTAACTTTATGACAGCTTTGAACACTAAGCATTCTCTCAACCAGCTTCACGAGGTAGTCACCTGGAATGCATTTCAATTAAAAGGTGTGCCTTGTTAAAAAGTTAAATTCCGCAAATTATTTCCTTCTTAATGTGTTTGAGCCAATCAGTTGTGTTGTGACATGGTAGGGGTGGTATACAGAAGATCGCCCTATTTGGTAAAAGACCAAGTCCATATTATGACAAGAACAGCTCAAATAAGTCCATCAGTACTTTAAGACATGAAGGTCAGTCAATATGGAACATTTCAAGAACTTTTAAAGTTTCTTCAAGTGCAGTCACAAACCAATCAAGCACTATGATGAAACTGGCTCTCATGAGTACCACCACAGGAAAGGAAGACCAGAGTTACCTCTGATGCAAAGGATAACTTCATAAGAGTTACCAGCCTCAGAAATTGCAGCCCAAATAAATGCTTCAGAGTTCAAGCAACAGACACATCTCAACATCAACTGTTCAGGGGAGTCTGCGTGAATCAGGCCTTCATGGTTGAATTGCTGCAAAGAAACCACTACTAAAGGACACCAATAAGAAGAGACTTGCTTGTGTTTCTTGGCCCAAGCAATGGGCATTAGACCGATAGAAATCTGTCCTTTGGTCTGATGAGTCCAAATTAGGTTTTTGGTCTTTGTGAGACGCAGAGTAGGTGAACGGATGATCTCTGCATGTGGAGTTCCCACCGTGAAGCATGGAGGATGTGTGATGGTGCTTTGCTGGTGACATGGTCTGATTTATTTAGAATTCAAGGCACACTTAACCATCATGGCTACCACAGCATTCTGCAGTGATACGCCTTCCCATCTGGTTTGCGCTTAGTGTGACTATCGTTTGTTTATCAACAGGACAATGACCCAACACACCTCCAGGTAGTGTAAGAGCAATTTGACCAAGGAGAGTGATGAGTGCTGCATCAGATGACCTGGCCTCCACAATTACCCACCTCAACCCAATTGAGATGATTTTGGATGAATTGGACCGCAGAGTGAAGGAAAAGCAGCCAACAAGTGCTCAGCATATTTGGGAACTACTTCAAGACTGTTGGAAAAGCATTCCTTATGAAGCTGGTTGAGAGAATGCCAAGAGTGTGCAAAGCTGTCATCAAGGCAAAGGGTGGCTACTTTGAAGAATCTAAAAATCAAATAAATATTTTTGATTTGTTCAGCACCTTTTTGGTTACTACATGATGCCATATGTGTTATTTCATAGTTTGGATGTCTTCTATTATTCTACAATGTAGAAAATAGCTAAAAGAAAGAAAAACCCTTGAATTAGGTGGGTAGTGGGTATTATAAACATGGACGGGATCCAATATTCCTTTGATAAATTGATGATTTGTGATCTCATTTCATATGACCTAATCTGATATAAATCAGTTCGTATAAAGGAACATTGGGAGAGGCGCGTCTCACCATTCGGGACTTGACTCGTTTGGGCAGCTCCTCGTCTAGACTGTAGACTTCTTCCCTCTTGGCAGACAGCGACGACCCGTCCTCAAACTCCATCTGAGTCAGCACACAAAACAATGATGACGTCGCACAACAATTTCATATTTATTTTAATGCATGTGTTGTGTATGAAGTGCATGTAAAATATGG
The DNA here is from genome assembly GCF_036934945.1 of Oncorhynchus masou masou. Lineage (NCBI taxonomy): Eukaryota > Metazoa > Chordata > Actinopteri > Salmoniformes > Salmonidae > Oncorhynchus > Oncorhynchus masou. The sequence goes on from NC_088214.1 coordinate 44,402,226, forward strand.
GAATTTGTATGTGAAAAGAGTAGCAAGAATAAGCTAAATGTTTACATTAAAGAAGAAAACAACCCTGTTTCTGGAGAGCTACCCTCCTTGAGGTTTCCCCTCCAACCCCAGTTGTAACTAACCTGATTCAGCTTATCAACCAGCCAATTATGAGAATCAGGTGCGCTAGATTTGGGCTGGAGTGAAAACCTACAGGACCGTAACTCTACAGCAACAGGGTTGGAGAGCGCTGCTACAGAGTTTGAAACTGTGGACCACATCTGTGTTTGATGTGCTATTAGAACACCGGTACTTGCTACCCTTATTACAACCCACGCTTTCCCTGTAAAAGCTCAAACCCCGTAAATCTGATGAGCGTGTTTGAGGCGAGGCAAGTTAATGTGGTCCCTATTACCTGGTACATTGGGATGGAGTGCGACGCGACAAACTTGGCCCCGTAAAGCAGGTTGTCGGTCCAGCGCACCTGCACTACGTCGCCCACTGTTGGCGGGCCCAGCTTCACGCAGTCCCGATTCTGAAACCAAACCACAGACAGGGTCATCATATAGGCCATATGGTTAAATACACCAGAGGCGTAACACTAAAAAGCAGGATCAATGAGTCAGCTAGCTAACTGCTGAACAACCAACTATTGATTTTCTGGTTTGTTAAGAAAAGCCAAACATAAGTATGCGTTTTAGTTGTTGAGACAATGAGATCATACCCGTTTTAAAAATATATTTCAAAACATTTAAGAAAGATATCTGGCTAACTCATTGATCCTGCTTTGTAGTATACCTGTCTGGACCATTAAAGCATGTCAATATAGTCAACAGCCCAAATGGATTGATTTGTTTCCACTTTTTAGGATTGGTGAATTTCTATGATCAATACGACCACTGTTTTTGCCATACCACAGTAGCTCACAGCTTGTACTGATAAAAACAGATTGATCTATTGGCACTGCTGCATTAGGGCTCCTCATTGTAATACAATGACATTGAAAAAGTTAGAGTTACAGAAACTGTGTGGCATTTGTTGCCATGGCGACTGCAGCTCGTTAAGCACATATATATATATTTTATATTCAAAACTTTACGGCCCATTTGTTACAGCAAAAAAAAAATGTGTCTTTTGCTCCTTGTCAACACCTCCAGATAGCATTTTATGACGCCAGCAACCAACGATACAGGTGACGCTTCCTCACCTCAATGTCCTCTGGGAAGAGGTTGTCGCTATAGGAGCCGTCATCGAAGACGACCTCGTAGAAGATGGCGATGGTCAGCTCCAGCACCTCACACTGGTAGTAGCGGCCATTTTTGTGCTTACAGATAACATTCTGGCCAACCTCTAGCTCTCGCATGGCCGCCTTATTGCGCTAGGAGATAAGAAGACAATAAATCACACACCACTCCAAATAGCAAGGCTGTTAGCCCCCAACAAAAACTGCTCCCCGGTGGCGATGATGTGGATTAAGGCAACCCCCACCCCCCCACAGCTTTCTGTTTCACGTGCAGCCCGCTGACTGACTACATCAGAGCAGCCAAAGGCACAGAGCAGAAGTGTTGACCTTTGCTCCAACCGTCGCCAATTACAGGAGTATTAGTCCGGAATATTCAATCGTTCATAGATACAGCTTTTTATACAGAACACATACACACATTGTGATATCTGTATAACGTATGGGATTCTGAAAGTGTTTTCTGTATACTATATTCATATTTGTAACCAGACTTACCTTTTGTAATGGCCCGAGGAGATAAAGTTGTACTGAATTGAATATAGTGTTGCGTTACAGCACTGAGCTGAATGAACAGAGGTTTAAACCGATGGCCTATACGACTGTAAACAAACCTGAGAACTCTACCTGAGCTGAGAATGAATGACAGGCTGACCCCCACACACACACACACACACAACCAAAAAAAACTGGAGACCAGGTGTGTGTATGCCACCGATTGTATCTGAAACTTTTTTGGACTCACTCATGCAATGCTCGCAACAACACTTCACATAAGGTGGCTGACATAAAATAAGAATGTAAAACGCAGGTTCCAAGAGTCACAGAATTCTTTCTTCATCATGTCAAAGTGTCTGTACCTGCTTGCAGGCATTCTAGGTCTCACTGTAAGGGATAGGACATCATGTTTCTATATGGTCACATGGTCTCTGGTTTGGAGTTTGTTGTTGTTGCGCAACATTTAGATGGGTATTTCATTAAGGAAGTGTGTTTTGATTTGTTGCATCTAGTTTCAAACTGGCTTTCAACCTGAAAACTAAGCTGCAGGTATTGTCTGCTGTGCAAACAACAGTGTCTTCAGAAAGTATTCATACCCCTTGACTTATTCCACATTTTGTAGTGTTACAGCCTGAATTCAAAATATATTTTTTTTCTCGCCCATCTACACACACACAATACCCCATAACGACTAAGTCAAGTCGACCATGTCGACCATGTTTTCAAAAAGTTCACACATTTATTGAAAATACAGAAATATTTAATTAACATACGTATTCACGCCCTAGAGTCACTGATATTAGAATCACTTTTGGCATTGATTAAAGCTGTGAGTCTTTTTGGGTATGTCTTTAATAAGAGTTTTGCACACCTGGAGAGCAGAATATTTGCATTTTTCTTTTTACAATTCTTCAAGCTCTGTCAAGTTGGTTGCTGATCATTGCTAGACAGCCATTTTCAAGTCTTGCAATAGATTTTCAAGCTGAATTAAGTCAACATTCAGTGTGGTCTTGGTAAGCAACTCCAGTGTATATTTGGCATTGTCTTTTAGATTATTGTTCTGCTGAAAAGTGAATTTGTCTGCCAGTGTCTGTTGGAAAGCAGACTGACTCTCTGATTTTGCCTGTGCTTAGCTATATTCATTTATTTTTATCAGCTCAAAAGACGTAGTCCTTGTCAATGACAAGCATACCCATAACATGATGCAGCCACCATCATGCTTAAAAATATGAAGTGGTAATTGGATTTGCCCCTAACATAACGATTTAGTAACTTTCTGTAAACAAGTTGCATGTTTTGGAATATTTGTATTCCGTACTGGCTTCCTTCTTTTCACTCTGTCATTTAGGTTAGTATTGTGGATTAACTACAATGTTGTTGACCCATCCTCAGTTCTCCTATCACAGCTATTAAACTAAATGTTTGAAAGTCACCATTGGCCTCATGGTGAAAACCCTGAGAGGTTTCCTTCCTCTCCGGCAACTGAGTTGGGAAGAACACCAGCGACTGGGTGTATTGATACACCATACAAAGTGTAATTAGTAACTTCACCATGCTCAAATGGACATTCAATGTCTGCTTTATTTTTACTCATCAAACAATAGGTGCCCTTCTTTGCGAGGCATTGGAAAACCTCCCTGGCCTTTATGGTTGAATCTGTACTGACAGATAACTGTAGTCCATGCAACCTATTATGTGACGTAAGCAAAGTTGGACTCCTGAACTTATTTAGGCTTGCAATAACAAAAGAGTTGAACACTTATTGACTCTAAAAAGGTCTAAATAAATAGTTCCACTGATATTATGGGGTATTGTGTGTGATAAATCCTCAATTTAATCCATTTTGAATTCAGGCTGTAACAAAATGTGGGGAAAGTCAAAGGGTAGGAATACTTTCTGAAGGTACTTGATTGTGGAGGCAATAGAAAATGGCAACAAACTCAATATGCAGAGGTAAACCTGTGTGTAGGAATAATTGCTGATATATATATACACACACACTGCTCAAAAATAACACACTAAAATAACATCCTAGAGCTGAATGAATGAAATTTTCAAAATTAAAGTGGAAAACCACACTACAGGCTGATCCAACTTTGATGTAATCCCCTTAAAACAAGTTAAAATGAGGCTCAGTAGTGTGCCTGTATGACCTCCCTACAACACCTGGGCATGCTCCCGATGAGGTGGCGGATGGTCTCCTGAGGGATCTCCTTCCAGACCTGGACTAAAGCATCCGCCAACTCCTGGACAGTCTGTGGTGCAACGTGGCGTTGGTGGGTGGAGCGAGACATGTTGTCCCAGATGTGCTCAATTGGATTCAGGTCTGGGGAACGGGCGGGCCAGTCCATAGCATCAATGCCTTCCTCTTGCAGGAACTGCTGACACACTCCAGCCACATGAGGTCTAGCATCGTCTTGCATTCGGAGGAACCCAGGGCCAACCGCACCAGCATATGGTCTCACAAGGGGTCTGAGGATCTCATCTCGGTACCTAATGGCAGTCAAGCTACCTCTGGCGAGCACATGGAGGACTGTACGGCCCCCCAAAGAAATGCCACCCCACACCATAACTGACCCACCGCCAAACCGGTCATGCTGGAGGATGTTGCAGGCAGCAGAACGTTCTCCACGGCGTCTCCAGACTCTGTCACGTCTGTCACATGTGCTCAGTGTGAACCTGCTTTCATCTGTGAAGAGCACAGGGCACCATTGGCGAATTTGCCAATCTTGGTGTTCTCTGGCAAATGCCAAACGTCCTGCACGGTGTTGGGCTGTAAGCACAACCCCCACCTGTGGATGTCGGGCCCTCATACCACCCTCATGGAGTCTGTTTCTGACTGTTTGAGCAGACAATGCACATTTGTGGCCTGCTGGAGGTCATTTTGCAAGGCTCTGGCAGTGCTCCTCCTTGCAAAGGTGGAGGTAGCGGTCCTGCTGCTGGGTTGTTGCCCTCCTACGGCCTCCTCCACGTCTCCTGATGTACTGGCCTGTCTCCTGGTAGCGCCTCCATGCTCTGGACACTACGCTGACAGACACAGCAAACCTTCTTGCCACAGCTCGCATTGATGTGCCATCCTGGATGAGCTGCACTACCTGAGCCACTTGTGTGGGTTGTCGACTCCGTCTCATGCTACCACTAGAGTGAAAGCACCGCCAGCATTCAAAAGTGACCAAAACATCAGACAGGAAGCATAGGAACTGAGAAGTGGTCTGTGGTCACCACCTGCAGAACCACTCCTTTATTGGGGGTGTCTTGCTAATTGCCTATAATTTCCACCTGTTGTCTATTCCAGTTGCACAACAGCATGTGAAATTTGTCAATCTGTGTTGCTTTCTAAGTGGACAGCTTGACTTCACAGAAGTGTGATTGACTTAAACATTGTGTTGTTTAAGTGTTCCCTTTATTTTTTTGAGCAGTGTATATATATATATATATTTTTTTTTTAAGAGTTAGAAAACTCTTATATAACCCCCCCTAGAAATATGTAATGCCCCAAAAGTGTATCATCATATGTTTGCACTACACGAACCCCTCCCCTGTAATAGCTACCTCCGGCAGGACGGGTGACTTGTGCCTGTAGCAGGTGACGTGGACGATGAAGGGCCAGTCATCAGGCTGCATGAGCTGGCCAGCAGCCTGGGCGCAGGTGGGGTGGATGGCGGTGGTGCAGCGGCCATGGGAACACTGCACACAACAGCCCACGTCCCTCTTCACCCGGCGCTTACAGTAGAAACACTTCTGCGGAGGGGGGGGAGAAGGAGCAGCAGGAGTTGGAAAAGGAGAAGAGGAACAGCAGTCAGAGGAGTAGAAAGAGAAGAGGGTCAGAGGGAGAGTGGGAAAAAGTGAGGGGGGAAAAACAAAAGAGAGGAGGTGGAAGGAGACATGGGCATTGAGAAGATTACAATGTCTCCTTTCTCACTGTTTCAAACTCCCAGGTGCCACAATTTGTCATTCCCAGTCCAGTTAGAAAATTGCCTTTGCTCATCTGGGCAAAAGCCTGTCGTCCGCAAGCCGATAAGTGGTCAAAGAGATGTCCGTCAGTAGGCAAACGGAAGAGTGTCCTCCCCGCCTTGATAGCAATCTTTCATAGAAGATACTCTTGTTTATCCTACACCGGAGTCCTCCGCAGAAGAGTTGAAATCTGCCACGTTTAAAAAGACATTTTATCTATAAAAATGTCCTGCACAACTAAATTTTTTTTTAGCACTTTGCAAATTTATTTGGGGCCCCACCCATGTAAACCTAATTTGCTCGATGATGTGCGAGTGGAGAAGGAGAGTAATTTCATACAAGCATACTTTCAATCAAGTTCCCTCACCTCGCCGGCTCTCTTCGATTACCATTGACCTTTTTCAAAAAGGAGGCGAGAGAGGACGCACTGTAGACTAACATGGACAATCAAAGGAACCATACAGAAGGGGTCAGGACCAGAGTGAGAAGTGAAAGCCATGAAAAAGAGACTTAATACCAACATGGCAGAAGTATGATTTTAGTATGAAAAATTTAAGTTTGTGGTCATATGTACATCCTTAAAAACATAGGTGCTGGGCTAATGAAGAATACTGAAGAAACAACAACAAAAAACAGAAATAACAGAGTGTACGACACTCATAATAAAGAAAACAAGTACCCAAAACTCACAACAGACAGTCTATAGGGAACTTTAATTCAGTATCTCTCAACAGTTGAAAAAAAAAACTGTGTCAAATGACTCAACACCGAAACTGCAATGACAGGAAGTTGATACACATCAGTCACGTAGAAGTAACCTTGACCATGTTTGGGCCCTGTTGTAGTCTTGACTGTGTCTGTGGTGGAATAGTAGCTCACCAGTTGGAACCTGGCCAGAGGGATGTAGCTGAGGTCCACGGGATTGCGGTGGGCAATGTTCACGAACCGCGCCTCCAGGACTGCGAGCGCACACAGCACGTGCACCCACCTGTGTCACAGGAAACAGGACAGAACATCAAACACAGAGTATGTGTGTGACAGCAGGGGAGAGTATCCACTGAGGAATTTTACTGGGCCTTCATTCCACCACTCAAGGAAACGACAACGTAGAAACGTTATTAATAACTATCAGTATGGCTCGGCTATATTAAAACATATTTATTTGTATAAATACAAAAACGTTTGCGTCACATGTAGTCTAGACAAAAATGGTTTCATATTAGATCTTGTATATAGGACATCGCCCTCATGCTAAGCTACAGGACTGTTTTGCTAGCACAGACTGGAATATATTCCGGGATTCTTCCAATGGCATTGAGAGTACACCACATCAGTCACTGGCTTTATCAATAAGTGCATCGATGACGTCGTCCCAACAGTGACTGTACGTACATACCCCAACCAGAAGATTACAGACAACATCCGCACTGAGATAAAGGGTAGAGCTGCCGGTTTCAAGGAGCGGGACTCTAACCCGGAAGCTTATAAGAAATCCCGTGGCAGGGCTTGCAAACTATTACTGACTACAAAGGGAAGTTCAGCCGAGAGCTGCCCAGTGACACGAGCCTACCAGGCGAGCTAAATTACTTCTATGCTTGCCTCGAGGCAAGTAACACTGAAATGAGAGCATCAGCTGCTCCGGACGACTGTGTGATCACGCTCTCCGCAGTCGATGTGAGTAAGACCTTTAGACAAGTCAACATTCAAAGCTGCAGGGCCAGACGGATTACCAGGACGTGTACTCCGAGCATGCGCTGACCAACTGGCAAGTGTCTTCACTGACATTTTCAACCTCTCCCTGTTTGAGTCTGTAATACCAACATGTTTTAAGCAGACCACCATAGTCCCTGTGACCAAGAACACTAAGGTAACCTGCCTAAATGACAACCGACCCAGAAACCCTAGAACCACTTCAATTTGCATACTGCCCCAACAGATAATGCTATCTCTATTGCACTCCACACTGCCCTTTCCCACCTGGACAAAAGGAACACCTATGTGAGAATGCTATTCATTGACTAGAGCTCAGCGTTCAACACCATAGTGCCCTTAAAGCTCACCACAAAGCTAAGGACCCTGGGACTAAAACCCTCCCACTGCAACTGGATCCTGGATTTCCTGACAGGCCACCCCAGGTGGTAAGGGTAGGTAACAACATCCGCCACACTGATCCTCAACCTGGCGCCCCTCAAGGGTGCATCCTCAGTCCCCTCCTGTACTCCCTGTTCACTCATGACTGCACGGCCAGGCTCGACTTCAACACCATCATTAAGTTTGCCGATGACACAACAGTGGTAGGCCTGATCACCAACATTGACGAGAGAGCCTATAGGGAGGTCAGAGACCTGACAGTGTGGTGCCAGGACAACAACTCTCCCTCAACGTGACCAAGACTATGGAGATGATTGTGGACTACCGGAAAAGGAGGACTGAGCACGCCCCCATTCTCATCGCCAGGGCTGTAGTGGAGCAGGTTGAGAGTTTCAAGTGCCTTGGCGTCCACATCACCAACAAACTAACATGGTCCAAGCACACCAAGACAGTCGTGAAGAGGGCACGATAAAAACCTATTCCCCCTCAGGAGACTGAAAAGATTTGGCATGGGTTCTCAGATCCTCAGAAGGTTCTACAGCTGCACCATCAAGAACATCCTGACGGGTTGCATCACTGCCTGGTATGGCAACTGCTCGGCCTCCGACCGGAAGACACTACAGAGGGTAGTGCATACGGCCAGTACATCACCAGGACCAAGCTTCCTGCCATGCAGGACCTCTATACCAGGCGGTGTCAGATGAAGGCCCTACAAATTGTCAAAGACTCCAGCCACCCTAGTCATACACTCTTCTCTCTGATACCGCAAGGCAAGCGGTACCGGAGCATCAAGTCTAGGTCCAAGAGAAATCTAAACAACTTCTACCCCCAAGACATTAGACTCCTGAACATCTAATCAAATGGCTACCCAGACTATTTGCATTGCCACCCCCCCCCTTTTACACTGCTGCTTCTCTCAGTTATTAACTATGCATATTCACGTTAATAACACTATCTAGACTACCGTTCAAAGGTTTGGTGTCACGCAGAAATGTCCTTGTTTTTGAAAGAAAAGCACATTTGTTGTCCATTAAAATAACATCAAATTGATCCATTTGAATGATCAGAAATACAGTGTACACATTGTTAACGACTACTGTAGCTGGAAATAGTCGAGTTTTTAGGCCTATTATCAGCAACCATCACTCCTGTGTTCCAATGGCACATTGTGTTAGCTAATCCAAGTTTATCGTTTGAAAAGGCTAATCGATCATTAGAAAACCATTTTTCAAACTGTCGTACTGATTAAAGAAGCAATAAAAAAAAAACTGGTGTTCTTAAGACTAGTTGACCAGACACTTGACTAGACAGAGGAGAAAGCTAGCTTGGTCTGCAGGCATTTTCTGCCTTTTACCTTTACTGACGTTGACTGATGTGTCCTAGCTGCAGCGAGTAAAGTGAGACCACGGGCTGCAGACTAGAGTGGTTGTAGTGTTGTGTTTAACTACATGCATTTCGCCTGGACGCCTTCCATTAAAAATCGGTAACGCCTCAAAATCGCTGCACTACTCACTTGTTGTTGTTGGCTCTCTGTAGAGCTCCCCCTCGCAGTGAGCACAGGCAGCAGTCCTGAGGGAGAGAAAGACACACAGATGACTGACCTAGTGTTAAACATCACATTTTGGTTACACATGATTTTACAGCTCTTTGCTTAGTATTTACAGTACATAGAAAAACGGCACAGAAAAATTGTAATTACAAAGTAATTCGCCTGATAATTGGCATAGCGTCGTCCGGATTAGGGTTTGGCCCGGGGTAGGCCGTCATTGTAAAAAATAATTTGTTCTTAACTAACTTGCCTAGTTAAATAAAAGGTTAAATAAAAACAATCATCACTTGTGTTTATTTGGGATTCATTAACTTTTTATGGCTGCAGGGGGCAGTATTGAGTAGCTTGGATGAAAAGGTGCCCATTGTAAACGGCCAGCTCCTCAGTCTCAGTTGCTAATATATGCATATTATTATTAGTATTGGATAGAAAACACTAAAGTTTCCAAAAATGTCAAAATATTGTCTGTGCGTAAAACAGAAGTGATATTGCAGGCAAAACCCTGAGGAAAATCAAACCAGGAAGTGGCTTCTATTTTGAAAACTCCATGTTCCATAGCCTCCCTTTGATCCATTTAAAGAGATATGAACCAGAGTCCTTTTCCTATCGCTTCCTCAAGGTGTCAACAGTCTTCAGACATAGTTTCAGGCTTTTATTTTGAAGAAATGAGCAAGAACGATCACATCGCGTCAAGTGGTCACATGAGTTTTGCTTGCGCAACAGAGTTTGGATAGGTATTGCTTTTCCCTCTCCAACTGTGAAAGAACCATAGGAATTGAACTATCCAATATGGGGTCGGCAAATGTAATGAGGTTAAATCCAGGGTTCTCCCTAAATAATGTAGGAAGGGCGCTGCGCCACCCTGTGGACTGGCTGCCACACTATGTAATACGACTCCTGGGGAGAACCCTGACATCCGATTTGGCTCTACCCAAAACAGGGAATGATGTAGGAAGGGTGCTGCGCCACCCTGTGGACTGGCTGCCACACTATGTAATACGACTCCTGGGGAGAACCCTGACATCCGATTTGGCTCTACCCAAAACAGGAAATAATGTAGGAAGGGCGCTGCGCCACCCTGTGGACTGGCTGCCACACTATGTAATACGACTCCTGGGGAGAACCCTGAACTCCGATTTGGCTCTACCCAAAACAGGGAATGATGTAGGAAGGGCGCTGCGCCACCCTGTGGACTGGCTGCCACACTATGTAATACGACTCCTGGGGAGAACCCTGACATCCGATTTGGCTCTACCCAAAACAGGGAATGATGTAGGAAGGGCGCTGCGCCACCCTGTGGACTGGCTGCCACACTATGTAATACGACTCCTGGGGAGAACCCTGGAATCCGATTTGGCTCTACCCAAAACAGGAAATGATGTAGGAAGGGCGCTGCGCCACCCTGTGGACTGGCTGCCACACTATGTAATACGACTCCTGGGGAGAACCCTGACATCCGATTTGGCTCTACCCAAAACAGGAAATGATGTAGGAAGGGCGCTGCGCCACCCTGTGGACTGGCTGCCACACTATGTAATACGACTCCTGGGGAGAACCCTGACATCCGATTTGGCTCTACCCAAAACAGGAAATGATGTAGGAAGGGCGCTGCGCCACCCTGTGGACTGGCTGCCACACTATGTAATACGACTCCTGGGGAGAACCCTGGAATCCGATTTGGCTCTACCCAAAACAGGAAATGATGTAGGAAGGGCGCTGCGCCACCCTGTGGACTGGCTGCCACACTATGTAATACGACTCCTGGGGAGAACCCTGACATCCGATTTGGCTCTACCCAAAACAGGGAATGATGTAGGAAGGGCGCTGCGCCACCCTGTGGACTGGCTGCCACACTATGTAATACGACTCCTGGGGAGAACCCTGACATCCGATTTGGCTCTACCCAAAACAGGGAATGATGTAGGAAGGGCGCTGCGCCACCCTGTGGACTGGCTGCCACACTATGTAATACGACTCCTGGGGAGAACCCTGACATCCGATTTGGCTCTACCCAAAACAGGGAATGATGTAGGAAGGGCGCTGCGCCACCCTGTGGACTGGCTGCCACACTATGTAATACGACTCCTGGGGAGAACCCTGACATCCGATTTGGCTCTACCCAAAACAGGAAATGATGTAGGAAGGGCGCTGCGCCACCCTGTGGACTGGCTGCCACACTATGTAATACGACTCCTGGGGAGAACCCTGACATCCGATTTGGCTCTACCCAAAACAGGAAATGATGTAGGAAGGGCGCTGCGCCACCCTGTGGACTGGCTGCCACACTATGTAATACGACTCCTGGGGAGAACCCTGACATCCGATTTGGCTCTACCCAAAACAGGGAATGATGTAGGAAGGGTGCTGCGCCACCCTGTGGACTGGCTGCCACACTATGTAATACGACTCCTGGGGAGAACCCTGACATCCGATTTGGCTCTACCCAAAACAGGAAATAATGTAGGAAGGGCGCTGCGCCACCCTGTGGACTGGCTGCCACACTATGTAATACGACTCCTGGGGAGAACCCTGACATCCGATTTGGCTCTACCCAAAACAGGGAATGATGTAGGAAGGGCGCTGCGCCACCCTGTGGACTGGCTGCCACACTATGTAATACGACTCCTGGGGAGAACCCTGACATCCGATTTGGCTCTACCCAAAACAGGAAATAATGTAGGAAGGGCGCTGCGCCACCCTGTGGACTGGCTGCCACACTATGTAATACGACTCCTGGGGAGAACCCTGACATCCGATTTGGCTCTACCCAAAACAGGGAATGATGTAGCAGCTTTTTATTATGTTGTGCATTTCAACTCTGGCGCCTGTTTTCACATCTAATCCCAGGGTGAAACTGAGTGACGTGCCAAATATCAGAACCTTATACAGAAATTTGTGAAAGGGCTACATTCAACCTAACACTCTTTTCTTAAGAGTGTTAGTGGGGCTAGTGATATGGCTTCAGGTGTACTTGATTGCAGTACTACTGACCTCAGTTAAAGCGTTGGCCTCACAGCGGGCACACATCCACTCATCTGACACTTGGTCTGCAGAAACTCCATAGCAACCTGTGGGGGGCAGGAAAAACATTTAGAGGCCTTTCCTATTTAAAGAGGTGTCTTTTCACATCATTTATTAGTACGGTAAATCCATTGACGAAAGTGCAAATTATTGTTTAATATTTATGTAGATTTTGGAACGCTTGTTTGTAATTGTAAATTCTGAACTATGGAATTAACTGGATTTTCCCTGCGGGCATATCATTGATTACAGCAAACATATTGAACACGTGCACTGTCCTCTAAACTAGGGCATGCCGTTTAGGTCTTTGCATGGCAAAAAAAGATATACGTTAAACAACAGTATTTGACGAGTCAAATAAGCTTGTTGACCAATCAGGACCTGAATATAACTGCACGTAACATACTTTAAAGTGGTCGCATTATGTTTCTTACGTAGTTATTACACAATCACTCGTATTTCATATGTCACTGCAATTCACCGATATGTAAGCTATGATGCTGGTAAAGTTGTGTCTAGCACACCTGTCACTGCCGCACGAGCGCAGACAAACTTCCTCAAGCTCTGGGACTGCGGTCATAAAAAAAGCTAGTTAGCTGATGGATGCAAACCATGTTTTCCCCCAAAAACATAGCAGAACGACAATCTGTTTTCAGTAGCTATAGTTCTCTTGCTAGGTGTCATCTAAAATACACCCCCCCACCCCCCCTAAAACAGGCTTGCATGTGCAAATTCAGCACACACAACATTCTACAATAGAACGTTACTGACGTGTCAAATTAAAAGCTTAATTGACGTAGGTGTTACTTGACATTTATCTTTTTTGACACACAAAGACCCAAACGGCGTCCCATACTAAAGAATGGTGTTTAAACGGACTGCAGGCATGAATTAACTGGGATTCAGCAAGAGCAAATCATTCGTTATCAATGGAAAACCGTGCTAAGAACCCAGTGTAAATGAACTAGAATTCATTGAAAGCGTAGCCTACAACACTACAATCAATTACTAATGAAATAAATGCTCAATCTAACAGGCTGTAAAACATGGCGATGGTGAATGAAGCTGTACTCACTGGCGTGAACACGGACACAGCACTGGGAGCAGCTGACCAGGAGGCTGGTGCCGTCCTCCTCCAGGTGAGGGGTGGAAAGTTGGCCCTCTCCGCTGTTGCTGCTGTTGTTGGTCTTGTCATTGGTGGTGCTGAAACACATCTCCGGGATCAGGGGCTTGGACCTCTGTCTGCCCCCTCGCCGGCCTTTTACAGTGTAGCTGGGGTTGCCGCTAGACTCCGACTGTCGGGGAGGAGGGGAAAAGGGACCCGTATTAGTAGGGTTAAATAGTCATTTATATGATTGTTATTATGCTGACAGGTACTTGTTAGCTGAATGGTTTCAGTAAATCAAAATCGTTAAAAAAAAAAAAATTTTTAATGAACCTTATTATTATGTTTTGGGTGCCTATGAACCACAGCTGAACTGCAGTTCAAGCAAGACAATGGAGTTCTTACCTGGTCATATGTGTGGAAAAGCAGGCAGATGGAGCAGTAGGGGGCCTGCAGGCCCATGAGTTGGTTGTATTCCCTCTCCGCCTGGGGGTTGTAGGGTCTACTCTGCCAGAGCTGGGCAAGGGGCTTGGCCCACTCTTCCGTCTCCTCTGGTTCATCCTCCATATTCACATACAGCTCATCTGTAGGAGAGAATAATAGGGAGAGAGAAAGAAACAGCGTGAGAGAAATGAACGAGGGTGGTTAAGTGAAAGGAGAAACAAAGAGTAGGGCTCTGATCGAACACTCTGAATATGTACAGAACTTGCGTTGAAATCAGGACTTGAGATTAGTTGGTTTTTTTTGCCACTTATCCTTCCGACAAGTAGAACTGATTTTTTACTTGCCCAAAAGCTCAAGTCACATATAAAAAAAGGTCTGTAACCATTCTGTGCATGACACAAGCAATTTTTCCAACAATTGTTTACAGACAGATTATTTCACCGTATCACAATTCCAGTGGGTCAGAAGTTCACATACACTAAGTTGACTGTAATTGATGTAATGGTTTTAGAAGCTAGGCTAATTGACATCATTTGAGTCAATTGAAGGTGTACCTGTGGATGTATTTCAAGGCCTACCTTCAAACACAGTGCCTCTTTGCTTGACATCATGGGAAAATCAAAAGAAATCAGCCAAGACCTCAGAAAAAATAGATTGTAGACCTCCACAAGTCTGGTTCATCCTTGGGAGCAATTTCCAAATGCCTGAAGGTACCGCATTCATCAGTACAAACAATAGTACGCAATTATAAACACCATGGGACCACGCAGCCGTCATACCGCTCAGGAAAGAGACGCGTTCTGTCTCCTAGAGATGAACGTACTTTGAGTCCTATATCGACATAACCTGAAAGGCCGCTCAGCAAGGAAGAAGCCACTGCTCCAAAACTGCCATAAAAAAGCCAGACTACGGTTTGCAACTGCACATGGGGACAAAGATCGTACATTTTGGAGAAATGTCCTCTGGTCTGATGTAACAAAAATAGAACTGTTTGGCCATAATGGCCATTGTTATGTTTGGAGGAAAAAGGGGGAGGCTTGCAAGCCAAAGGTCACCATCCCAACCGTGAAGTACGGGGTGGCAGCATCATGTTGTGGGGGTGGCAGCATCATGTTGTGGGGGTGCTTTGCTGCAGGTGGGACTGGTGCACTTCCCAAAATAGATGGCTTCATGAGGGAGGAAAATTATGTGGATATATTGAAGCAACATCTCAGTCAGGAAGTTAAAGCTTGGTCGCAAACGGGTCTTCCAATGACAATGACCCCAAGCATAGTTCCAAAGTTGTGTCAAAATGGCTTAAGGACAACAAAGTCAAGGTATTGGAGTGGCCATCACAAAGCCTTGACCTCAATTCTATAGAAAATCACCTAACTGACCTAAGACGGGTTATTTTTACTAGGATTAAATGTCAGGAATTGTGAAACACTGAGTTTAAATGCATTTGGCTAAGGTGTATGTAAACTTCCCACTTCAACTGTACGTTTATGGTTAAATAGTTTCAAAATGCTGACTGCCTCCTCTCAGATTCAAGGTAGGTGATGTGCGGTGCGCACTTGTAACCATTAAATCTGAATGAACCGTGCCTCAAGTACAGCGCATTCGGAATGTACTCAGACCCCTTGACCTTTTCCAATATATGAGGGAAAAAAACTTAACACATTTTAGAATAAGGCTGTAACGTAACAAAATGTGGAAAAAGTGAATAGGTCTGGATACTTTCTGAAAACAGAACCAAGCATGTGGATAATGTCAAGTATCCTTCATTATATTTGTCAAACATGACTGACGTTTAGCCTATATTTCTGTAATTAAAAGCCTCATTAAAGTTTGGCTACATTTTCTGGCACCTCATGTCAGCATCGGTTTCGACATGAGGCTGTATCCAATATGCATCACCTACACTTTGACATGTAGGCTTGTGTATTAAAAATAGATTTGAATATTATTTAAATGTTGGCCTCACTGATCCAATTCTGATCGGAGTAATTGTTGTGTGTGCATTTAAAAAAAACTTAATCTGTAGTCTTGTCCGACAATTTCTTTTACTTGTCCCCGAGTTAATATCGAGCCCTGCGAATGGTTGCTTGTTGTAAAAGTCCATGACGGCAACACATCCAGGTACTCACCGTCATCACTAGAGCTTTCCCTGGGCCTGAGTAGTGGGTGCTGTTTGGGCAGCTTGCGGAGGAGAGGATGCGGTTTGCTCTTCATGCTCTTGCATTCCGTCTGCTTACTCCGACTGGAATCGGTCTCCTTACTTGAACTTGAGTCCGTCTGCTTACTTGGACTTAAGTTTGTCAGCTTACTTGGACGTAAGATCGTCGGCTTACTTGGACGTAAGATCGTCGGCTTACTTGGACGTACGTTTGTCTGCTTCATTAAAGTTACCTCCGCCTGCACAGGGGAAAGACATTGCTGTGGAAAGAGAGGGGAAGAGGATGAGTAGCCATTAGCTGGCTCGTGTCGATCCACATCTAATTACATTTTCTGCTGTATGGCAAGTGTGGAAACATCCATGTCACATTTTCAACATATTCACCTCGTAATATCACTCTCAACTATCATCACAAACTACACTACTAACTTATAACCAAACAGTAATAACTTCAAAAAAGATAACGCCATGAAAGAGGGCAAACAAACCTTCCGCCTGTCCCTTCGGACCTCCGCCTCGATCCTCTTGGCTGTCCTGGTGTGTGCTTGGGTCTGGACAGGCTCTGGACTGCTAGGGGACCTGGCTTTGGACCTCTCCTCCCAAGCCTGGGCCTCGCCAGGATGCTGCCGCCACTTACCGAGGCCTTGGGTCTGGGCTTTGGTTTCAACCGGTTCTCCCTTGCAGGGAATCTGTGCGTCGGCCTGGTTCTGCACTCCTTTGGTAGATGGGACGTGGGACTCCTGCTGCTCGGCCTTGACTTGGGCCTGGGGCTTGGCCTTGAGTTGGAGGTGGGGTTGGAGGTGCCGTGGCAGGTGCTCCCTGGCGTAACTGTGCACATGGAGGTGGGTGTGGTGAATCTGCTGCTGGTTCTCACGGGCATAGCTGTGGCCCTGCAGGGCCTCCTTAGGGCTCTGGGTCTTATGAAAGAGCAGGCTGGCCACCCCTAGCTTTCTGATCGGCTGGGTGGAGGGGCCGGTCCTGGCTGGAGGAGCCACTACTGGAAGGTGCCTGTTTCTGTGCGACTGGGGTTGAGCCAAAATGGCCGTCGCATGATTGCTGATGGAGGGGATGGTGACTTTTTGCGGAGTAGTGCTTCTGTTGCGGTTGCCCTGCATTGGGTCCGTCTTTACATTAGGGAGGTCCATCAAGGTGACTGAAATACAAACGTGTATAAGGAGAAGCAATGGGGATAGCATTTCCAAGTATCAGAGTCCCATTGAGAATCACTGATGCTGATCTATTTACTACAATAATCTTATTTTTCACTTTAAAAAATGTATAACAAACAAAAACCATTGATTTCAAAGGTTAACAAACCATAGAATTCTATGCACAAGGACTAATTTTAACAGTCTCAGTGAAATTCCGCTACAGGAGAATTGCCCTAATATAAACATAAAAGAGGCCTCGATTCAAACAATTTGACATTTGGTGGTGGGATTTGAACACAAGCCTCCAGAGGCGCTGACATGATACATTAGTAAAATCAGAGGTAACATGAAAAGTATCATATCATGCATCATCTGTGTGGAGTTTTAAAATGTGAAATGAAGTGATGAGGTAGAAAAGCACAGCATTACGGTCAGTGAGGTTACCTGTATCTTTGCACTCCTCTGCTCCTGTGCCCTGAGTGGTGAGGCCAAGTCTGGCTTTCTTTCCATACTCCTCTTCCTCATCTTTAGGGACCACCTCATCAGGTACATCCAGACACACTCTGTGCCTCTTGGTCCCTATCCTCTGTGTGGGGCTGATGGGCCACAAAACATTAAAAAGTTCATTAGTTTTTCATGTCAAGCATTTTAGAATGGAAATTTAAATCCATACAAAAAAAACAAAAATCTGCTCAACCAGCATAAAAAATGAACAGATCTCTTCTGACCTCTTTCTCTCCCCCTCCGTGTTGAGCTCCTCCACACAGGGCTCATGGGAAGGACTGCATCTCCCCTCCTCCTCCCCCAGGAACTCCTTGGCCTCTGGGGTGGGTCGTGAGTGGTCAATGGACCCCGTGTCCCGACCCGCCAGCCACTGCTCGTAGCGTTCCGGCTGGTACTTCTTCACAAACAGGTCCATGGAGATCTTCACCATGTCCTTCCTGCATGAACACTGGAGGCAAGAGGAAGGAACTATAAGTGCTAGGGAAGTAATCATGCCCCCAAAGAATGAAGGTAAAAAAAAAAAGTAAAACTAGTCAGTCTGATAGAGCTTTATCAGACAGTATTGATAAAAAGGACTGTCTTTTCCCAGTTTTCCACGTTTAATATTACTACTGTAGCAGTCCTTGATAATGACATTAATGTACAGTGGGGCAAAAAAGTATTTAGTCAGCCACCAATTGTGCAAATTCTCCCACTTAAAAAGATGAGGCCTGCAATTTTCATCATAGGTACAATTATGACAGGCAAAATGAGAAAAAAAAATCCAGAAAATCACATTGTAGGATTTTTAATGAATTTATTTGCAAATTATAGTGGAAAATACGTTTTTGGTCAATAACAAAAGTTTCTCAATACTTTGACAGAGGTCAAACGTTTTCTGTAAGTCTTCACAAGGTTTTCACACACTGTTGCTGGTATTTTGGCCCATTCCTCCATGCAGATCTCCTCTAGAGCAGTGATGTTTTGGGTCTGTTGCTGGGCAACACAGACTTTCAACTCCCTCCAAAGATTTGCTATGGGGTTGAGATCTGGAGACTGGCTAGGCCACTCCAGGACCTTGAAATGCTTCTCACGAAGCCACTCCTTCGTTGCCCGGGCAGTGTGTTTGGGATCATTGTCATGCTGAAAGACCCAGCCACATTTCATCTTCAATGCCCTTGCTGATGGAAGGAGGTTTTCACTCAAAATCTCACGATACATGGCCCCATTCATTCTTTCCTTTACACGGATCATTAGTCCTGGTCCCTTTGCAGAAAAACAGCCCCAAAGCATGATGTTTCCACAACCATGCTTCACAGTAGGTATGGTGTTCTTTGGGTGCAAATCAGCATTCTTTGTCCTCCAAACACGACGAGTTGAGTTTTTACCAAAAAGTTATATTTTGGTTTCATCTGACATTCTCCCAATCTTCTTCTGGATCATCCAAATGCTCTCTAGCAAACTTCAGACGGGCCTGGACATGTACTGGCTTAAGCAGGGGGACACGTCTGGCACTGCAGGATTCCCTGGTGGCGTAGTGTGTTACTGATGGTAGGCTTTGTTACTTTGGTCCCAGCTCCCTGCAGGTCATTCACTAGGTCCCCCCATGTGGATCTGGGATTTTTGCTCACCGATCTTGTGATCATTTTGACCCCACGGGGTGAGATCTTGCGTGAGCCCCAGATCGAGGGAGATTATCAGTGGTCTTGTATGTCTTCCATTTCCTAATAATTGCTCCCACAGTTGATTTCTTCAAACCAAGCTGCTTACCGATTGCAGATTTAGTCTTCCCAGCCTGGTGCAGGTCTACAATTTTGTTTCTGCTGTCCTTTGACAGCTCTTTGGTCTTGGCAATAGTGGAGTTTGGAGTGTGACTGTTGTGGACAGGTGTCTTTTATACTGATAACAAGTTCAAACAGGTGCCAATAATACAGGTAACGAGTGGAGGACAGAGGAGCCTCCTACAGGTCTGTGAGAGCCAGAAATCTTGTTGTTTGTAGGTGACCAAATACTTATTTTCCACCATATTTTGCAAATAAATTCATTAAAAATCCTACAATGTGATTTTCTGGATTTTTCTTCTCATTTTGTCTGTCATGTACCTATGATGAAAATTACAGGCTTCTCATCTTTTTAAGTGGGAGAACTTGCACAATTGTTGGCTGACTAAATACTTTTTTGCCCCACTGTACATGGTTGTTTAAAAGTGCTACATGTAGAATCTCAGAATGGCTCCCCTATGTGGAAGGTAGGGGATTGCAACAGCACTCGGCTGCATTCCAAACAAATCTCCCCCTCATCCCATTTCCTCGTAACATGTCGGAGACTCATGCTTAAGCCTTTTATTTTTGGTCCACCAGCGTCAAACACCTGTAAAAACTATACTGAGCAAAAGATATAAAACCCAACATGTGTTTGTCACATTTTTCCTGAGTTGAAATAAAAGATCCCGGAAATTTTCCATATGAACCAAAAAGCAAATGTCTCTCTATTTTGGTGCATATTTTTTAATTCTACATCCGCGTTGAGAAACATCCGCGTTGAGAATTTATCCTTTGCCAAGATTATCCACCTGACAGATGCAGCATATCAGGAAGCTGGGGGACAATAAAAGACCCCTCTAAAATGTGCAGTTTTGTCACGCAACACAACACCACAGACGTCTCAAATTTTTAGGGAGCGTGTCATTGGCATGCTGACTGCAGAGATGTACACCAGAACTGTTGCCAGAGAATTTCATGTTCATTTCTCTACCATAAACTACCTCCAACTTAATTTTAGAGAATTTGGCAGTACGTCCAACCAGACTCACAACCGCAGACCACGTGTAACCACACCAGCCCAGGACCTCCACATCCAGCTTCTTCACATGTGGGACCATCTGAGACCAGCCACCCGGACAGCTGATGAAACTCTGATGTGCCATTCCTCCTCCCCCACCACCTCATGTGTCGCAAAGACCTGTACACAATTCCTGGAAGCTGAAAATGTCCCAGTTCTTCCATTGCCTGCATACTCACCAGACATGTCACCCATTAAGCATGTTTGGGATTCTCTGGATCGACGTGTATGACAAAGTGTTCCAGTTCCCACCAATATCCAACAACTTCGCACAGCAATTGAAGACGAGTGGGACAACATTCCAGAGGCCACAATCAACAGCCTGATCAACTCTACACAAATGAAATGTGACTTGTTGCATGAGGCAAATGGTGGTCACACCAGATTCTGACTGGTTTTCAGATCAAACTTTTAAATTATATATATTTTTATATATATTTTTTTAAACATATGTGACTAACAGATATCTGTATTCCCAGTCACATGAAATGCATAGATTAGGGCCTAATTCATTGGTTTCAACTGACCGATTTCCTTGAACTGTGACTTTGAAATTGTTGCATGTGGAGTTTATATTTTTGCTCTGTGTATATTTTTTTATTATTGATAAGATATTTAACAATGATTTCCTACAGAATTCAGTGCTTGTTTTCTCACATCAATTGAAATTGAGTGAACAGTGTAGAATTTTAGAAACCAGGAAATGACAGAGGGATTTCTACATTGGCTGCTTGCCCTGGTTTCCACTAGATAACACAACCACCCCATTTTGCCGGTCTGGCAGGAGAAATATAATTGGCGAATATCACAGCCAATCACACACTGGCAGGTAGGTAATATGGTGAAACACTATCATTCCACTATTACTGCAGATATGAGACATTTCTGAAATGCCCCAAAATATACAAATCCTATGTATAGCACCTATAAAGGAGGAACACAAAGAAAATGAACCTCTTCCTTACCAGTATGGCTCGCTTTCCATACTCAATCCATCTTTCAGTGGCAAAGTTAGTGGACTCTGCACAGTTATAGCCGTGGTTAAAGCCGGCGTGGTAGCTATAGGGAAACGTCACCATGAATTCACCTGGCTCCTGAGTGATCTGGAAAACAAATAGGAAATATCAATGATATACTAGACTCTGTATAATGCTTTATATATCAGCATAAGAGTTTGACATCACACACTAGGCTAGTATTACCTTCTCAAATGGAATGCCATATTTCCTCAATATGGAGGGAGAGATGAGGGTCATCTTGTGCCTCAGGAAGGCTTCGCAATTTTGGTGGCTTCCAGGGAAAAACCCTGCAGGGGAACAAACAGAAAACAGTGTGTTGGATTAAAGCTTGTTAAAAATCAGTTGTTTTCTAATATGAAGGAGAAGAAAAAAGAAAAACGTCACACATTATCATCCCTCTCACCTTGAGCCAAGCGCTCCATTCTTTTCCCATGCTCTGGTGGAACGCAGTACCTGTGAGGGCGTCATAACGTCACCAAATAAGTTATCACACGGACATCACAACAGCTGCCATTTATTTTTACTTGAGTGTTGCTCCGATAACGACAGAGTCCCCAAACCTCACCTACATGACCATCGTCTGTATGTTGATGCTTAATAATGTGGCTCTTACACACACAAAACTACCAGGTAAATGTATTATGTGAGTAAGAGTGTAGTTCGTTACCAGGACTTGGGCGCTCCAAAGTGGAGGTAGTTGATACTGTAGAGATCCATGTCTTCGGTGTGCCAGGCGAAGGTGGTCTTCCACATGCCAAAGTACAGGTAGGGCGTGTTCACCCCCTCGATGGTGATGCCACTCTCGTGCTCCACCGTGTCCAGGATGGTGCTCAGTTTGCCGATGTTCCAATCGGTCACATCCTGGAGAGAACGACAGAATAACGTAACTATTGTCGCTGGAGATTCATCGTCATCGCTGCAGTGAAACAAAACCATTGCAACCTTGTGTATTTGTAGTAAATTCAAATTGCGGGTGCAACACATGATTCTAAGAGAAACACTTACAAGTAATCTACACAACCGTCCGTCTACACAACCACAAAACATCTCACTCTCATCAGCCAACATAATAACGAGGAACGATAACAACATGTTAACATTGTAAGCACCATAGAACATTAAAAACAACCCAGAGGGGATTCATTATTACTCACGGGGTCATAGAGCGTTCCGTTTACATCAGCCCCGTAGATGGGCGGGTTAAAAGTCACATTCTTCCAGTACTTCCTCTCCAGCTCTTCAAAGTCGGTATAGCGAGGACTGCAGAACCTATGTTGGGGGGGAAATCGGCACAGCTGAGTAGACATTTTTAAATGTGTCTGTAAAGCCACAGTTTGGTTTCTTGAGAAACAAGAATTAATCTTTCTAACATAAAGATGATCATACAAACCCCATACTTTCAACCATATTAACTTTTGTAGCTGTATCATTTCCTCAATCATATAGCATGGCCACAGAGTGGCTTTCCTAACCACAGACCAAACATACAGTATAGCTTATTCATACACTAGGTTCAGTATGTTATAAAAATATAGTTACAGATGTTACAGTGTTGGTGCAGTCAGACTCACTTGTCGCTGTTGGCCGTCTTGCGGAACTCTCGGACGGTCATGGGCTTCTTCTGAATGTTGTACTGGGTGAACAGACCCGACTGGCCCGTCACTACCTGCTGGATGGGAGCTGGGATCACCAGGTCATCTATATCGTCATAGGACTTCCTGGGTTTCCAATCCTTTGGTGGCACGATCTGTAAAAACAAGCATTTAGCACCACAAAGTTACAGTTCTGAAAGCAGGTAAAGGTAATGCAAAATAATTGTCACAAGGCAGAAGGGGTTGTGTCGTTGCTTACTTTAGCCAGACCGGCTTTGTGTGCTCCCTGGGACTCCATGTAGGCAATGTAGCGGCTGAAGTTCTGGAACTCCTCAGCGGTGGGGTGAAAGGTCATGATCCCTTTGGAGCCGGGAGCCTGAGGCCCCGAATCGGATGCCATGCTAAATAGAATGGCCCTGCAGATCAGAATGAAACAAGTTTCAAGATCACAAGAATAGCGACAGTTTAACAACAGTAGTCTGGGAGGATGCACGCTATTGATAATGCTAAGGATGTCCGTTGGGGAAGAAGAAAAATCTGTGGTGACTGGGTGGCCAGATGGTGGAAAAACATCTGCGTGATGCTTAATATTGCCAAAATGCTGGTTCATGACCAAGTCACAGCCCTTTGTTCGGCTGCTGAGTGTTTACAATGTGTAGGTCAGTTGTAAATAGCTATGTAAACAACAAGTCAGTCGAAGCTGATTTAGTCCTTTGTCTCATGCATGTTCCCATTGAGATCCTATTAAAATAATATGAGGGCTATGTCATAATCCCTCAAAGTCCCAGAATGGGGTCAAAATGGCAGCCATATTGGTCTGGGAGAAATCCAAACCAGTCTAATTGGAATGAATGGCAGTAGAGGCATAATAGTGATTTTACTTACGCAGGAAAATAAAAAGGCATGTGATATCAGAAATGGTGTAATAGAATTAGTCAACCTAAAATATTGTAATATATTTATAAAATATATAGTTTGAGTTTTATACCAATTTTCAGTATAATAACCTCTAAAATATATGTAAACATACCATTTTTGTTTTCTTGGAAAGCTGTGAGTGCTATTATACGTATGATACAATATCAGTACTTGCTGTCCTAAGTAATATCATCAACTGATATCAGCCAGTGTATGGCTGTGGATTGACTGCATTGTTTGAATGGAACGTTGGCATATTGTCAGTTAATTTGAAAAAATTATGGAATCATTGCTGTAAAACTGGCTGGCAAGCAAGCTAACAAAAATGTAAATCTTAAAATGCCCACATCTGTGGAAATCCACTTTTGAGAGGTGAAAGACAATGGCCAGAGCTTACCCAAAGTTGCACAACAATGTAAATCAATAAGTCATCGTTTTAGTCTTAAGTATGATATTTTTGGGCTTGAAGTGACAAAACCGAACTGCCCGCTTCATGCAAATTTGTGCCAATGATGTGAGTTTTCCTAATAAATGACATGCAAATAATTTTTTGTCTTTTTCATTTATGTGCTGGATTTCATTTGAATGGTGCCTCCTGGAAAGATCACAAGTCACAACTGAGCAATAAAATAGATCATATTTGGCTATAGCAAAGACGGTGGATAAATGAAAATAGTTCACTCAGGCCTTTTACCATTAAAAAAAATGTCAGTTCCAGTATAATTAACGGGGTGGGTCTCCCATAGACACCAATGCAATAGCAGCTGGGTGTGGCCTACTTAACTTGGCTGCCTGAGCAATGGAACAAATTAAAATAGGGGGTGTAAACTTGTGCGCCCCCACTTATTTTCCCCTGCAAATTAACATAATGTCAAGTTACAGCTTATCTGTATAAAAAAAAAAAATACAACCATTTATTTTTAAAAAATGTTAGAACCCCGCTCCCCCCAAAGAAATCTTCACCCACACGGGGCACCAGGCCATGCAAAACTAACTTGCCTATTGCTTCAATAGTTAGACTATCCATATTACCAGAGCTTATAATATTTATATGGCAGATTCGCAGCCATAGAATAAAGCATTGATATATATATAGTGCCTTTGGAAAGTATTCAGACCCCTTGACTTTTTCCACATTGTTACATTACAGCCTTATTCTAAAATATATATTTTTTTTTCCATCAGCAATCTACACACAATACCCCATAATGACAAAGCGAAAAGTTGTTAGAAATGTTTGCAAATGTATTAAACAAAAAAACAGAAATAGCTTATTTACATAAATATTCAGCTCAGGTACATCCTATTTCTGTTGATCATCCTTGAGATGTTTCTACAACTTGATTGTCCACCTGTGGTAAATTCAATTGATTGGACATGATTTGGAAAGGCACACACAACTGTCTATATAAAAGGTCCCACAGTTGACAGTGTATGTCAGAGCAAAAACCAAGCCATGGGGTTGAAAGAATTGTCCATAGAGCTCAGAGAAAGGATTGTGTCGAGGCACAGATCTGGGGATGGGTACCAAAACATTTTTGCAGCATTGAAGGTCCTCAAGAACAGTCTCCTCCATCATTCTTCAATGGAAGAAGTTTAGAACCACCAAAACTCTTCCAACAGCTGCCCGCCCGGCTAAACTGAGCAATCGGGGGAGAAGGGCCTTGGTCAGGGAGGTGACCAAGAACCCGATGATGGTCACTAAGTGAGTTCTAGAGTTCCTCTGTGGAGATGGGGTAACCTTCCAGAAGGACAACCATCTCTGCAGCACTCCACCAATCAGGCCTTTATGGTGGAGTGGCCAGGCGGAAGCCACTCCTCAGTAAAAGGCACGACAGCCCCCTTGAAGTTTGCCAAAAGGCACCCAAAGACTCTCAGACCATGCAAAACAAGATTCTCTGGTCTGGTGAAACCAAGATTGAACTCTTGAATGCCTGAATGCCAAGCGTCATGTCTGGAGGAAACCTGGCACCATCACTACGGTGAAGCATGGTGGAGGCAGCATCATGCTGTGGGGATGTTATTCAGCGGAAGGGACTGGGAGACTAGCCAGAATCAAGGCAAAGATGAAAGGAGCTAGGTACAGAGTGATCCTTGATGAAAACCTGCTCCAGAGTGCTCAGGACCTCAGACTGGGGCGAAGGTTCACCTTCCAACAGGACAACGACCCTAAGCACACAGCCAAGACACTGCTTCGAGACATGTCTCTGAATGTCCTTGAGTGTCCCAGCCAGAGCCCGGACTTGAACTCGATCTAACATCTCTGGAGAGACCTGAAAATAGCTGTGCCGCAACGCTCCCCATCCAACCTGACAGAGCTTGAGAGGATCTGCAGAGAGGAATGGGAGAAACTCCCCAAATAAAGGTGTGCCAACCCGAGAAGACTCGAGGCTGTAATCGCTGCCAAAGGTGCTTCAACAAAGTACTGAGTAAAAGGTCTGAATACTTGATATCAATTTATAAATTTGCTAACAATTTCTAAAAACCTGTTTTTGCTTTGTCACTATGGGGTATTGTGTGTAGATTGATGAGGGGGAAAAAAATAATTTAATCAATTTTAGAATAAGGCTGTAACGTAACAAAATGTGGAAAAGATCAAGGGGTCTGAAAACTTTCTGAATGCACCGTAGCTAGCTGAAATGAGAGAACGAAGAACATGGCTATTTGATGTCTGTGTGCATGTCCAAATATTAATAACCTGTGGAATCCGACACAGCTTCACTAGAATTATCCAAAGGGCAATGTCAAATCAGACATGTCAAATCTTAACATGTCAACAGCACATATATGCATGGTTTAGCTGAGACTCATCTTTTGACACGTAGGCTGGTAGTCTTTTTCTGAAATTTATATTTTTACTTGACTTAAGGCATGCTTCAGTACGGCTGGCGCCTAGCCTCGTTCGGCTTGGCAAACTGAACGAGTGTGCTCGCATACTGCCTTAAAAGACCTTTGCTTGAAAAACTAGAAAAAAGGCTAAATATTACAGTTTGTCCATTTTGAGACAGTAGACACTTACTCAAAATAATCCGAATGAATATAAGAATTCAAGAAATCTGTCATTAATTTTGCAGTTTTTGCTGAGGAGAGTTTGACGTTTTTGCTTAGTCGCGCAATTTTACATCAACTAAAAAATGTGCAAAGAAACGAGTCGACTCTCACTGAATGACAACAAAGACTTTATTAAATAATCCCTACTGTTGACCAATCACTGATGAAGACTTAGACTTCATCAGTGATCAGCCTACCGACTTCAGCTTCCCTCAAGAAAAAAAAATGTGCCCGAAAAGCTTTAATACCCTTACCGAAGACCAAAATAAACAAAAACTATATATGTTATATATATAAATATATGTTCCAACTCTTCCGAACTGTTTCTTTTGGGGCGGCAGGTAACCTAGTGGTTAGAGTGTTGGGCCAGTAACTGAAAGGTATCTGGATCGAATCCCCGAGCTGACAAGGTCAAAATCTGTCGTTCTGCTGCTGAACGAGGCAGTTAACCCACTGTTTTCCGGTGGGCTGTCATTGTAAATAAGAATTTGTTCTTAATTAACTGACTTGCCTAGTTAAATAAATTGTTTAAAAAATAAAAAAATGACTTGCTATGGTTAGTTTAGCATGCTAGCTAGTTACATTGACAGCTGTCATTCAGTGCCCTGTGTGTTGACATGTCTCTGCTACAAGTGAAAAGCACCAGAACATTCCCACCCAAAATTCCTGAATATGTATTTGCAGCCTGTGTCAGTGTTCGAGGTGGAACAAATTATTTATATACACTAGATGACTGACAGGGGGCGTTGTTTTGAAGCCACCGTGCCTCCCTATTGGCACTCCCCCACCGTTGTAAAAAATAATTCTGGAAGCTATTGAAATATATTTATAAATGTATACATTTGTTTTTGGCATATTTATTCTATTACAGAGCTAAACATGAAAATAAAATAAAAATATATAAAAACATTTCTTAAAGTATACTTTAGAATGTGCAATTGTTACTGTCTCCACCAACAACAACAAAAATACATGTAATGTTATCCAAGAAGCATTTAAATACTATAGAATTATATTTATTCCTATGGAGAAATACTTTCCTGAGGACTGCCAATATGACCGACCAGTGGCTTCAAAGCCTCTCCTTAGCCAATACATAGCATCGCAATATATTAATCCTAAACGAGAATTCACGCTCTAAGACTGAAATTACTCCAGGTGGGCCTTTAGAAATTATTATTTTACACAATATACAGCATTGGCCAACAATAGTTGACCAACTCCCTGACCAAAATGGCTGACATTTATCATATCATAAGAAGGTTCATGGCCATTCTAGTATTATAATTATATGTACCAAACGGACCAAAAGAAAAGCAGCACCCTGATTGGTCGAGATCAGCGTCTCTTAAAGTCAAGTTCGGCCTACCCTGAAGTGTATCTAGTTAACAGCTCTCGTTAACGGCTAACAGCTTATAGCAAATGTTCTAGCCTAATGTTATGCGTGTCATAAACAATATAAATAATAACAAGTCAATAAGAAATCATATTTTATGCTAACTAAATCTCGCTTACAACACATAGAAAATAGCTAAGTTAGCTAACCATTTTATTGCTAACGTCTGCTAGCTAGCTAGCCATTGCAATTTTAACGACGTGTTCAATGAACTACAAATCCACATATGGCGTTAAGTTACAACTTTAAAATAATATAACTTACCAACAATGTTAAACAGCTTCAACCGATAATCATTGGGCAGTTGTTGTCTTGATACCAATGGTAATTCCGATTTTACCCCGAAGAGAAGGACCTGTCCTCCATTACTACCAGTACGCAAGCGCACGCTCAGATGTTTACCATCATACGCATAAGTTCAGACGTAGGTAGTGAGCCAATCAGTGAACGATTTTGTCGACGTGCAATATCAGCCAACATTTTTTTATCACTACTAACCGTTCTAAAACGGTATGATAAGAATACAGTAAGTAGTCTAACGTAACCAAAGAAACACCTGAAACTAGATCGGCCACATACTGAGGTGCGTTCAGTTCGCTTAAACGTTTGCTACGTTGCCGAACCACAGTTCTTGAACAGACTTTGGGGTACGTTTGCTCCGGTTTGGTGGGTGGGTGTGGTTTGAAGCAACGAGTTGCGTATTTAAAGGGCAGTGGCCATGCTGACACATTTGTGATTTGCTGAACTAAAAGGACTACAGTTCCCAAAGTACAATTGATGTTACCAAGCTACGACTGTGTCAAATCGTGATTGTGTGATTGCGTTGTGTTGAACAGAAAATATCATACAACTGTCTCCTGAAGTGCACGTATGTGACCGACCGACTCTTTTTGGTCTTATGTTGCAACATTTTAAATTTAGTTTTTTAGCATTTGATAACCTTGTAACAACACGTTTGAGAAAATTGCCCTTGAATGTTTTGGTGCATCTACTGTAGAGCTTTTCTTTGTCAACACAACCATCCAGCATGGTTCACACAATCTTAAGCCTTAGCCCCAGACATCTCTTTAAGGATTCACATGTGAGGCCAAGTGCTAAACAGTGAGTATGGCAGTGTACTAAACAACCAAATATTTCAAGACTAAAGGCTGGTTAAAACTATATCTATCTACATGTTTGTATAAGTTGCATGACATCAGCAGCCTGGTGGTCCAATATAGCATAAATTGTGTAATTTAACACCAATAAACCAATAACACATCCCCTTAACCTGAAACTAAAGCATGTAGAAAATGTAAATGTAATTTTGAGTGTTTCAGGTTAGTTTCAGGTTAAGGGAATGTGTTATGATCTAAAAAACTAATTTGAGCCACTGGGAAGGAGAACCAAGTCAGAATGTACTGTACCCTACACCAAAGTCTGATGAACTGTTGTCTTTCTGATTTGGTGAGATCAGTCTTCAACAACAACAAGAATGAAACAAAATGAAAAACACCTTTGTGATTTTCTGAACTAAGAGGACTACAGTTCCCAGAGTACACCTGAAGCTGTCAAGTCGTGGTTGTGTGATTGCGTTGTGTACATTAAATAATACATTTTCTTTCATTCACCCCAACTGACATAAGTGTAACTCTTGCGATTGCTATATCAACAGAGTTGATTGGACTTTGTTTCAACACAGCTCATGCAAATAAGAACAGTACACAGTAAAAATCTAAACACCATAAAATCATTCATATTTCATCAATACTCTAGATATTGAGGGCCACTGTACATACTAGTGACAACTGCTAACCGGAAGAGTATTGTCCTCACTAAAGTGCCTGTGAGAGGAAGCTACTAGACTATTGAAACGTAGCCCCAGTGTGTGTCCTCAAGGTGAGGTGTTGAATGTGCCCCCCAGGGATCGGCAGGATGCGAAGGGAGAGAAGTCCTTGTGGGCAAACATGATGACGTCGCTCGTTTTTTTGTAGTAACCGGAAGTATTCTGCAAGAAGTCGGTCATCGTGGCGGCGGAGATCCGGCTACTGCCGTAAGTAGGAGACGTCCTTCAGCTCCTCCTGTAACACCATGTATAACACACACATAAGTCAGGTCGTGTTGGAAAATTAGGGGTTAGTGGTTTGAGAGTAAGGGGATAATGGTAGGGTATAGGGAAATAATAATAATATGGCACCTTTCTGTCCAGGAAAGTGCATCTACATGTCCTCCTAAACACACCAGACACCTCTTCTCAAACACTGGCTTATCATCCATCACCTCAGACACACGTACACCCAAACATATAAATAAGGGAACACTCTTAGAGGTCGACCGATTATGGTTTTTCAATGCCGATACCGATTATTGGAGGACCAAAAAAAAGCAGATACCGATTAATCGGCCAATTTAAAAAA
Organism: Oncorhynchus masou masou; assembly: GCF_036934945.1. Taxonomy (NCBI): domain Eukaryota; kingdom Metazoa; phylum Chordata; class Actinopteri; order Salmoniformes; family Salmonidae; genus Oncorhynchus; species Oncorhynchus masou. The sequence continues at coordinate 44,433,109 of NC_088214.1, forward strand.
AAAAAAGTATTTGTAATAATGACAATTACAACAATACTGAATGAACACTAATTTTAACTTAATATAATACATCAATAAAAATCAATTTAGCCTCAAATAAATAATGAAACATGTTCAATTTGGTTTAAATAATGCAAAAACAAAGTGTTGGAGAAGTGCAATATGTGCCATGTAAAAAAGCTAACGTTTTGAGTTCCTTCCTCAGAACATGAGAACATATGAAAGTTGGTGGTTCCTTTTAACATGAGACTTCAATATTTCAAGGTAAGAGGTTTTAGGTTGTAGTTAATATAGTATTCATAGTACTATTTCTCTCTATACCATTTGTATTTCATATACCTTTGACTATTGGATGTTCTTATAGTCACTATAGTATTGCCAGTGTAACAGTATAGCTTCCGTCCCTCTCCTCGCCCCTACCTGGGCTCGAACCAGGAACACTTCGACAACAGCCACACTCGAAGCAGCGTTACCCATCGCTCTACAAAAGCCGCGGCCCTTGCAGAGCAAGGAGAATAACTACTCCAAGTCTCAGAGCGAGTGACGTTTGAAGTGCTATTAGCGAACACCCAGCTAACTAGCTAGCCGTTACACCAGCCATTAGGCTGATAGGTTTGAAGTCATAAACAGTGCTGTGCTTGCAAAGAGCTGCTGGCAAAACGCACGAAAGTACTGTTTGAATGAATGCTTACGAGCCTGCTGCTGCCTACCATTGCTCAGTCAGACTGCTCTATCAAATCATAGACTTAATTATAACATAATACCACACAGAAATACAAGCCTTTGGTCATTAATATGGTCGAATCCGGAAACTATAATTTTAAAAACAAAACGTTTATTATTTCAGTGAAATACGGAACTGTTCGGTATTTTATCTAACGGGTGGCATCCCTAAGTGTAAATATTCTTGTTACATTGCACCACCTTCAATGTTATGTCATAATTATTAAAAATTCTGGCAAATTAGTTTGCAATGAGCCAGGCTGCCCAAACTGTTGCATATGCCCTGACTCTGCGTGCAATGAACGCAAGAGAAATGACACAATTTCACCTGGTTAATATTGCCTGCTAACCTGGTTTTCTTTTAACTAAATATGCAGGTTTAAAAATATATACTTCTGTGTATTTATTTTAAGAAAGGCATTGGGGTTTATGGTTAGGTACAGTCGTCCAACGATAGTTTTTTTTCTCGCAAATGTGCTTTTGTTAAATCATCCCCCAGCGTTGCATCGATTATATGCAACACAGGACACGCTAGATAAACTAGTAATATCATCAACCATGTGTAGTTATAACTAGTGATTATGATTGATTGTTTTTTATAAGAAAAGTTTAATGCTAGCAAGCAACTTACCTTGACTTCTACTGCATTTGCATAACAGCCAGGCTCCTCGTGGAGTGCAATGAGAGGCAGGTGTTTGGAGCGTTGGACTAGTTAACTGTAAGGTTGCAAGAATGAATAACTGAGCTGACAAGGTACAAATCTGTCGTTCTGCCCCTGAACAAGGCAGATAACCCACCATTCCTAGGCCGTCATTGAAAATAAGAATGTTGTGTTCTTAACTGACTTGCCTAGTTAAATAAAGGTATAAAAAATAAATCTGCAAAATCAGCGCCCAAAAATACAGATTTCCGATTGTTATAAAAACTTGAAATCGCCCCTAATTAATCGGCCATTCCGATTAATCGGTCGACCTCTACTCTTAATAGTGTGTGTGCGTTGTCCTCTTACCTGTCAGGTAGTTAGTAACAGTGCCAACACTGAGGGAGGTCTATTAACCTGAGCCAAGGTGCACCCGGCTACAGCCCGTAACATGAACAAGAAAAAGTGGTGAGGGAGGAGTGCCCTTCTCAAGTCGAACAGTCATCTGCGCCGCTTGGTCAACAGTAGTAGGCTTGATCACCAACAACGATGAGACGGCCTATAGGGAGGAGGTGCGGGCACTCGGAGTGTGGTGTCAGGAAAACAACCTCTCACTCAATGTCAACAAATCAAAGGAGATGATTGTGGGCTTCAGTAAACAGCAGAGGGAGCACCCCCTTATCCACATCGATGGGACAGCAGTGGAGAAGGTGGAAAGTTCCTCGGTGTACACATCACGGACAAATTGAAATGGTCCACCCACACAGACAGTGTGGTGAAGAAGGCGCAACAGCGCCTCTTCAACCTCAGGAGGCTGAAGAAATTTGGCTTGTCAACTAAAACCCTCGCAAACATTTACAGGTGCACAATTGAGAGCATCCTGTTGGGCTGTATCACCGCCTGACACAGCATCTTCACCACCCACAACCGCAGGACTCCACAGAGGGTGGTGCGGTCTGCACAACGCATCATTGGGGGAAAACTACCTGACCTCCAGGACACCTACAGCACCCGATGTCACAGGAATGCCAAAAATATAATCAAGGACAACAACCACCCGAGCAACTGCCTGTTCAACCCGCTACCATCTAGAAGGCAAGGTAGTACAGGTGCATCAAAGCTGGGACCGAGAGACAGAAGCTATTTTTCAATCTCAAGGCCATCCCATCCGACTGTTAAACAGCCATCACTAACACAGAGAGGCTGCTGCCTAGATACAGACTTGAAACCATTGGCCACTCTAACAAATGGATCACTAGTCACTTTATTAATGACACTTTAATAATGTTTACATATCTTGCATTACTCATCCCATATGCATATACTATATTTTATACCATCTATAGCATGTTGCCTGTGCCGCTTGGTCATTGCTCATCCATATATGTATATGTACATATTGTTATTCCATCCTTTTAGTAGTTTTTGTGGAATTGTTAGATTACTTGTTGATATTGCTGCATTGTCGGAACTAGAAGCACAAGCATTTCGCTACACTCGCAATAACATCTGCTAACCATGTGTATTAGACCAATACATTTTGATTTGATTTGTCAACGAGGCAGCATGGTGCATCGTTCTGAAACATACATCTCTTTTCCATTAAATATGTATCAGAATTTTCAAACTCATTTTTCTTTGGGAAGGCAGATAAAGTGTTTTTATCAAAAGCAATCACTTTTGCATGTGAAAGCACAGAATCTTACTCACTACTCAATGTGCTTAACCTACGTCACTTTTGTTTTGAGCTGACTTCGATGTCGGCCAGAGCGGGGCACCTGGCTGATGCCCGGTTCCAAATTGAGTGCAATCAACTCTCAGCCTTTGCAAAACACCTTCACGGGCGCCCAGGCGATATTAATCAACAACCTCACTGCCAAGTGGCTGGGATGTCCTCCACTGAGTCCACCGTCCTCTTCACCCCATACACCTCCACTGTTTCCAGATACATAGACAGTTAGGCTGTTTGGAAAGAGAAACAGAGTACATTCCTCTTAGTCCTGAATAATTTACTTGCAGACAACAACAACAAAAAAAATCTACTTTTTTCAGTGGTTGTGCTTAGCAGCTGCAGATTTGCCCTCCCCATTAATCAAGATCCACGACCCCTCTCCAGCTTGCGCTGGAATGCATGTCCCTGCTCCTGCACATGCTAGGCTTGGGCTCAAAGGCTGGGCTCAGCTGGCCTCCAGTGCTAGCGGGCATGTAGTAATGCGATCCTGATACCGGAACTAGCAAGATGTCAGCCCCCAAGAATCGACGTATGCGACCGTGAGTAGATTACGCTAAAAACAACGGTCGGGCCATCTTGAAGGCTATCTCTAGTTCTTATTTTAACTCAATGGTGTTCCTGGGATGGCGTGCTTCCCGACTGGAAACCTGGCCCCTTGGGGTATCTGGTCAATATAGTGGATCATCAGTGGTTAACGTTTAAAAGCGGAAGTTGCGTCACGGGCTCTCTTTCCAAAACGGGATCATCCGGTTGTTGTGGACTCGGCAGAGGCAACAGTAGCAGAGGTGGCTCCCCAGGCCTCAGAGCCAGAAATGTACACTCAGAAAGTCATGGTTACTTTTGTCTGTCACAACAAAATTGTCCTCATTCATTCATTGTCATTCACAGAAGAACAAAAACAACCATATAATGCAAACAATTGTTTTAATTCATGCCAGGAAAGGCACATTCATACACTCAATTGAACAGTTCGATATATCAGAATTTTATATGCATATACATTCAGGCAGTGCATGAGTTCTGATGTCCATCAATAAATGTATCAATTACATTTAAACATTTTGAACCACAAATGATAGCACACTGGATAGGAACACTGACCCATTTGTATACATTTAGCGGAGGAAGCAAATGTGAGCGCCCTGCAGTCCATATTGCTGTTGGATCAATCTATACAGTGCAAAAACAGACATTGCATCAGAAGCACTTCATGGTGGTGGACAGTCCACATGAATTCATTTTCTTTTCAACAGCTGGGTCGAACTAGTTTGTTCCTCAACCTATTTGTTTCCATTACTTATTAGTACATTATCTAGGTCTACAGTTCATAACTCCTCCTTTCTCTGTTGAAATTGCATTATCATCGTGCATTTTTTCTCAGAATAATGCATATGCAATAAACAGTGTGCAGCAGTCGAAAAGACCGAACCAGAAAAATTCCTTACTGTACTTCATACTTGTTAATCGCAGATTAATCACACATTCTCATTATGAGACACGAAAACATTCACAAATGAGCACCTGATAATGTTATGTCCTTTAGCTTATTATCATGGTTGACCTTTGACATTGCAAGCAGTAAGCACATACAGATTGACTGGAGGGCAGTGAAGGAAAATGCTTTGCTACACTAGCTTGTAGACTGGAGAACAACATCATTCTAAATGGTGTTACATCAAATTCTGAGGTAAAACAAGTTGAACTTGCAAGATTGGACGTTTAATAACTGGCATCACTATTATTAAATAATAGTTATGGAATACTCTTACATCATTTCGATGACTACTTTATCACTAAAGCTTTGGTCCAACTTCTTCTCTGTCCATAATGTCCCTTAGATTATACACTCAGAGGACTATGTTGTCAAGAAAATCCTTGAAATATCTTTAAAAAGCCCATTCATGAAACAACTTCAAATGGTCTAGTAAGGTTAGATAATGCATACGCAAGTGTAGACACATACAGTAAGCATAGGCTTCTAAATACATAACATTGGACAACACCGCAAAATGTTCTTAAAGGCAAAATACTCCACTCCATGTTGTGCATAGATTAATCGTTAGGTTTCAAAAGCAAACCGATACCCTAAACTGCAAGCGTGAGTTAATGCACAGTGTATAGCAAAGTTGACCGATGCTGACTGTAACTGACAGATACGTAGTTTGCTCAAGGATATGTTTTAACAGCTTTCCTTTAGCCTGATGATATTTGATGAGGCTGTTGAAATTATATGGTGAATTTGTTTAGGTGTGTAGTGTGGTGCATGTCTTTATTATGCCTGCAACATACTTTATGTAATTACTTATTGCATGTTTATTTGCCATAACAATTTCCAATCCATTCACCACTACTTCCATCCAGTCAATGCTTGAGTCTATAACCTGCTTAACCTGCGGGGCGGCAGGGAAGCCTAGTGGTTAGAGCGTTGGACTAGTAACCGGAAGTTCAAACCCCCGAGCTGACAAGGTACAAATCTGTCATTCTGCCCCTGAACAGGCAGTTAACCCACTGTTCCCAGGCCGTCATTGAAAATAAGATTTTTTCTTAACTGACTTGCCTAGTTAAATAAAAGGTAAAATAAAAAATAAGGGATGATTACTGAGGATGACCTCATGCAAACTGGGCGATCTTATTCCCATAACACACCACAGTCACCCATTGGCTAGCATTATCTGGATAGTTTCTTAGTTATCCTATTTAGTTTATGGTTCACTTGAAGAGAATTCATAATATGGACCCAGTCTTGTAAGATCTTTAACTTTAAACTGATGACAGAAGGACACCAATCAGCAGTGATATATTATTCAGAAGAGAATGGACGATAGATAGTAAGGCAATCCACAGACCATTTAATAGTCATGCCCTCCTCACTTTGGTTGACAATGGCCCACTCACCAACCCAAGTTTGGTACTTCCGAGCATTACGAATGGATATTGTGTTTTAAAAACGTCCTCTGGACCCAAGGTCTGATTACAAACACCACATTACAAACAGCACAGACAGCTGTCAAAGGGGAAACAGAAACACCCATCTCTGTCATTGTATTCGATTCCGCCTCTCTTCTTTCCATAATTTCCTGTCTTCTTTCGACAGTCCCAAGTTCCATTTCAAATGCCACTCTAAGCTTGGCGCACCAGTTGCCTCCCCTCCACTTCAACAACCAACTCTGGCCCGGTTAATAACAGCTCTCAGCCTGCGAGCAGCCCTAAGACCACATGCCACCTGCCAAAGACAGGCCCTCGGATTGGGTTTGCTCATGTAAAATGAAACTCCTTACTGGTTATTTGTCCATGGGCTTGTTTGGTTTTGGTGTCTGGATGACAACGCCATTGACCGTAACAGTCTTGTCAGTATCAGTCTTAGCTGTGTCCTTTTTGGACATGTCGGGCTCCCATAGGAAAAACTCGTGCAGGAGGGTGTTGACTGTGTCAGGGCACTCCATCATCACCATGTGACTGCCTTCCTCAATTACTTTCAGGAACGCAAACAGAAGGATCTGAAATGAAAAGGAGAATAGTTACAATCAAGATACAAAACAGTGGTACAGATTACGTTGACCATATTCAATCTAATATTAGATTAGATGAGAGGCTTGTGATATGATAGGAACTGTTCATAATTCATATCATAAAACATAAATTATATCAATTTATCTTTCGTTCATGAGTAGTAGAGCTTCTGAACTAAATTCACATGGATTGGTATTCATTCATTGATGTCTCCTTACCTCTGCCATGCGTTGGTCCTCATCCATAGGCACAAACTTGTCGTACATGCCGTGCACCAACAGGATGGGCACAGTAAGCTCAGCATGGTACACCTCATCCCCCTCGGGCCAATACTGCCCACTCATCATGGCTCGCAGCACAAATGGATTCACGTTGAAGGCATTGCCCTGCTTCAGCAGCTGCTTCTCTTTGGCTCCCTGACGGGCAAACCCAGCCCTGAACATGTTGGAAAAAGAGGTCAGACTCATAGCCCAATTATATATATATATATATATATTTTTTTTTGTATACCCGTATTTTTCCAGGTACGTTGACTGAGAACACATTCTCATTTATAGCAACAACCTGGGGAATAGTTACAGGGGAGAGGAGGGGGGATGAATGAGCCAATTGGAAGCCATCAGTATTATCTGATATTCTAAATCCTGTGTAAATTCCCCTTACTTTGTGTATGCAGTAGTAGTTAAGCATTGACGGTGTACATCAGGGGTCCCCAATTACATTCAGCCGTGGGACGATTTTACCTTGGATGGTCAGGGAGCCAGAACATAGTTATAAATACCTTGTGCACTACAAAAAAGGTACCGCGGGGGCGACAAATAAAATTCCTTGTGGGCAGCCGACTATTCGGAAACCGCAGTGTACAGTATACTTTCTGTATGAAGAGTTTCTTGGTTTTGTTTTGTCTACAGCGATAGATTGGTGTTCTCTTTGTTAAGCGATGTGTTGTTATTTTGTCTACAAAATGTTGTTTTGTCTAGCAACGGGTTGTTGTTTTGTCTGCACTGCAATATTGTTTTGTCTACAAAGAGATGGGATGATTTACTTACTTGAGAAAGCTCCAGGCCAGACAGGGGGAGAGGCAGTGCAGCACACAGGAAGGCAGCTGGAAGATGGAACAGAGGTTGGGCTCCAGAGCTGTGGGCCCCCCTCCATTGATCATCACCACCTTGTGAACCTGGTCTGGATACTCATGGGCCAGGAAGGTACAGAACGATACCCTGAAAGGGATATAATCATACAAGTGAAAATAACATCTTGAGAACCTGCTCTCGGATTGGTCCATTCATCCTGACATCATCATAACCCTGCTCTCTGACTGGTCGCTTCATCATGACTTCATCATAACACAGTTCTCTGATTGGTACATCATGCCATCGTCATAACCCTGCTCTCTGATTGGTTCTTCTTCAGACATAGTCAGGACCAGTTTATGGTGTGTTTCAGGGCATGTTCAAATTGTCACGTCTGCTCCCGCTCTTCCCTCCCCCTGGCGCTTGAGGGCGCCAGATTACCCTGCATCACGCACTCCTGCCATCCATCACCCACACCTGCCTTCCCTCGTCACTCGCATCAGCATTATTGGACTCACCTGGACTCCCTTATCTCCTGTTTATTTCCTCCCCTATATTTGGCAGGTCCCCAGCTCTGTTCCCCGCTGCTGCATTCATTGTTTTTTGTCTTAGTTTCTGTTTGCTGACACTGTGCTTGTCTCGTGATATATCTGTTATTTATTAAATGTTACTCCCCGTACCTGCTTCGTCTCTCCAGCGTCATTCCACGTGGCACAAATACTGTAATTCCTTTACTATCATGATATTCCTTCTGTTAATTGACCTAAGACATAAGATGATACTTGACCATTCATTTTAACAGAGAAGCAAGCATACTGACCCATAGGAGTGCCCGACTAGAATGTTGCGTTTACGGGCGTATTTCTTGAAGATGGCGCGCATGTCCTCTGCCAGGGCATAGAAGGTGTAGGCCGCCGTGATGTGGGGCGCTTTGCTGACCCCGTGGCCCGCCAGGTCAGGGGCGATGACCTCATACCCCAGCCGCGAGAAGAAGTCCAGCTGGTTGCCCCAGATGTCCAGCGAGCCGCCTACCCCATGTACGAAAAAGAGCGCCACATCCGAGTGTGTCCCCTTGCAGCTGGAGATCTCCCTCTCCGAGTCAATCATCAATGTGCGCTTAGGCTTGCGATGGCGCCGGCGAGGAGGCGCCGCTGGTTTCTGATCCCCGACCGTGGGTAGAGGAGGCGTGGGTTTGGGTTCAGGGGAGGTGGGCACTTCCTTATAGTCGGCCAGTTCCACCTCCACGGTGCTATAGGGCTCTAGGTCACCATCCTGGCACTGGAGGATCTGCGAGTGCAGCACGTCACCCAGGTTCTCAATGACTAGTTGGCCGTTGCGGTAGACAGTGATCTTGCGCTTGCAGTGCACACTGCTGCTGCTGTTGCTCCCACCGCCCTTCTCCTGCTCTCGCTCCTTTACCTGGTCCTCCTCCGTTACCACCGATGACTGCCGCTCAGGGATGATGTGGCGAACCCTTAGGACTCTCCCGGGCTTCACCTCCACAAACTCAAAGGTGTCAGCTGGCTCAGAGGACTCGACGGGCATCACCAGGCTGGCAGCCTTCCCAGTCAGACAGCACAGGATCCTGTCTGTAATGCTGGTCAGCATAGTGCCTGCCTGCAGAGACACATACCCATGAGGAATGTCAATGAGCAATCTTAACAAAACCAACACGGCGTGATTGATTATGCTTGAAAAAAATAACAAAATGTTATGGTATGTACTGTGGTAAGAACATGAGGTAAGTGTTTTGTATGCATAATATTGTGAATAACATTAGTTATTTCATATTAAAATACAACACAGTCCCCATTTTTGTTTGAGACAAAGTCTTAGGTTGGAACTTACAACAAACATAATACACTGCTCAAAAAAATAAAGGTAACGCTTAAACAACACAATGTAACTCCAAGTCAATCACACTTCTGTGAAATCAAACTGTCCACTTAGAAAGCAACACTGATTGACAATAAATTTCACATGCTGTTGTGCAAATGGAATAGACAACAGGTGGAAATTATAGGCAATTAGCAAGACACCCCCAATAAAGGAGTGGTTCTGCAGGTGGTGACTACAGACCACTTCTCAGTTCCTATGCTTCCTGGCTGATGTTTTGGTCACTTTTGAATGCTGGCGGTGCTTTCACTCTAGTGGTAGCATAAGACGGAGTCTACAACCAACACAAGTGGCTCAGGTAGTGCAGCTCATCCAGGATGGCACATCAATGCGAGCTGTGGCAAGAAGGTTTGCTGTGTCTGTCAGCGTAGTGTCCAGAGCATGGAGGCGCTACCAGGAGACAGGCCAGTACATCAGGAGACGTGGAGGAGGCCGTAGGAAGGCTACAACCCAGCAGCAGGACCGCTACCTCCGTCTTTGTGCAAGGAGGAGCAGGAGAAGTACTGCCAGAGCCCTGCAAAATGACCTCCAGCAGGCCACAAATGTGCATGTGTCTGCTAAAACGGTCAGAAACAGACTCCATGAGGGTGGTATGAGGGCCCGACGTCCACAGGTGGGGGTTGTGCTTACAGCCCAACACCGTGCAGGACGTTTGGCATTTGCCAGAGAACACCAAGATTGGCAAATTCGCCACTGGCGCCCTGTGCTCTTCACAGATGAAAGCAGGTTCACACTGAGCACGTGACAGAGTCTGGAGACGCCGTGGAGAACGTTCTGTTGCCTGCAACATCCTCCAGCATGACCGGTTTGGCGGTGGGTCAGTCATGGTGTGGGGTGGCATTTCTTTAGGGGGCCGCACAGCCCTCCATGTGCTCGCCAGAGGTAGCCTGACTGCCATTAGGTAGCGAGATGAGATCCTCAGACCCCTTGTGAGACCATATGCTGGTGCAGTCCAGGTCTGGGAGGAGATCCCTCAGGAGACCATCCGCCACCTCATCAGGAGCATGCCCAGGCGTTGTAGGAGGGTCATACAGGCACGTGGAGGCCACACACACTACTGAGCCTCATTTTGACTTGTTTTAAGGACATTACATCAAAGTTGGATCAGCCTGTAGTGTGGTTTTCCACATTAATTTTGAGTGTCACTCCAAATCCAGACCTCCATGGGTTGATAAATTTGATTTCCATTGATCCTTTTTGTGTGATTTTGTTGTCAGCACATTCAACTATGTAAAGAAAAAAGTATTTAATAAGAATATTTCATTCATTCAGATCTAGGATGTGTTATTTTAGTGTTCCCTTTATTTTTTGAGCAGTGTATAAGAACAAAACAGTAAAAAGTGCCCCAGAAGGGGTGCTGTGAGTTTCCATTATTGTTCTGACCGTACACATGTTCTCCCCATACATCACAACACATAATAGGAACGACCTGGTAGGCTTAACAGACAACAAAGATCAACAGACATCTTTGAACTAAAAGATCCCAATGGCTCTCACCACAACAATTCACCACACGAAAAAAAAACAGTTGTTTGAACCTGATATATGCTCCATGATAAACACACTAGGGTTTCTCAATAATTAAGCTTTCAATTAAAATACTCACCAGCATAAATGACCAGTTTAACATTGGGTTCAAAGTCAGTCCATAGACAACAGTAACACAATACCTGCGTTGAAATGAGTTTCAGTGTGAAGAAGCAGAAACAATTGACATACTGACCTAGTCAAAAAACGAAGAATGGTCACGGCTCTTCCAAAATGGCCCCTGGTCCCTAGAGTATAAATAGAATGTCAGAAATGGCACAGCAGCAACTGCTCACTCTATGTATTACATGTGCCAATGGAGTTTGGTTATTAGTACACCAGCACACGATGGTGTTTCCCATTTAAATTGAGAATTTCATGTCACACGGTTTAAATATAGACACACAGATTATCAAGGGGAAGCAGAGCAGAAGTGTCATATCTACAGTATGTGTTGGAACTTAGATAAAGGCTTCATGGTTTCCTATGTTACTGTGTCTCCACTAACTAAACAGAATATAAACTGCTGCTTGTGTTCTATTATTCAATTATTATTCATTCTTATGTAAAGTTGGAGTATATGATCTATCTATGCTCACAGATTATGATCCCTACAATGCTAGACATCTGATTGAATTGCATTTCTAGTCAACAAGGTTCACCAATATTATTAGCTCAACGGTACAGTCGGTGAGGCCGGGGGAAAAGTGCGGCAGCCATTTTCAATCCTCAGAAAAGTGTTGGCTACAGAGAAGGGAGGCTTTTCTAATGATGCGTTTGTGGAAACCCTTCATATAAAAGCTGACCTGACACACTGGCTTTAATCAACACATATTTCTCTGCTGGTATTCACTCAAAGAAACACCATTGACTTATATACATGTCAAGCCACACACACAAACACACTAATAATGGCAGAGCTCTGATTAATGTCCATCCCTCTCTCACTCACCCACCTCCAATCACCTTCAACCCCGGATTCATATTCTAGATTCATACATTATTTATTCACAGTGAGGGGAGATGTCTAAATTCAATCAAATACCATTTTATTTTATACCACATACGCATGGTTAGCAGATGTTATTGCGAGTGCAGTGAAATGCTTATGCTTCACAATCCAACAGTGCAGCAGTATCTAAACAGGTAATATCTAACAATTCCACAACACAACCTAATATCTAACAAATTCCACTACAAAACCTAATACACACAATCTAGTAAAGGAATGGGATGAGAACATAAGTATAAAGTATAAAATAGTATAAAATATATGGATGAGCAGTGACAGAACGGCTAAGATGCAATAGATAGTTGCTAAATGACTTAAATGTAAATGTAGTATAGAATAGATAGTGAAGGATACAGTATACAATATATACACATGAGATGAGTAATGCAAGATATGTAAACATTCTTAAAGTGGCATTATTAAACACATGAGATGAGTAATGCAAGATATGTAAACATTCTTAAAGTGGCATTATTAAAGTGACTAGTGTTCCATTTATTAAAGTGGCCAATGATATCAAGTCTGTAGGTAGGCAGCCGCCTCTCTGTGCTAGTGGTGGCTGTTTAACAATATGATGGCCTTGAGATAGAGAGATTGAAAACCAGCTTCTGTCACAGCTTTGATGCACTTGTACTGACCTCGCCTTCTGGATGGAAGTGGGGTGAATAGGTAGTGGCTTGGGTGGTTATTGTCCATGATTATCTTATATGCCTTCCTGTGACATCGTGTGTTGTAGGTGTCCTGGAGGGCAGGTAGTTTGCCACCGGTGATGCGTTGTGCAGACCGCACCACCTTCTGGAGAGCCCTGCGGTTGTGGGCGGTGCAGTTGTCGTACCAGGCGGTGATACAGCCCGACAGGATGCTCTCAATTGTGCATCTGTAAAAGCTTGTGAGGGTTTTTGGTGACAAGCCAAATTTATTCAGCCTCCTGAGGTTGAAGAGGCGCTGTTGCGCCTTCTTCACTACACTGTCTGTGTGGGTGTACCATTTCAGTTTATCGGTGATATGTACACCCTGGAACTTAACTTTCCACCTTCTCCACTGCTGTCCCATTGATGTGGATGGGGGGTGCTCATCTGCTGTTTCCTGAAGTCCAAGATCATCTCTTTTGTTTTGCTGACATTGAGTGAGAGAGTGTTTTCCTGACATCACCCTCTGATGGCCCTCACCTCCTCCCTGTAGGCTGTCTCGTCGTTGTTGGTAATCAAGCTTACCACTGTAGTGTCGTCTGCAAACTTGATGATTGAGTTGGAGGTGTGCATGGCCACGCAGTCGTAGGTGAATGGGGAGTACAGGAGTGGGCTGAGAAGGCACCCTTGTGGGGCCCCAGTGATGAGGATCAGCGGAGTGGAGATGTTGTTTCCTACCTTCACCACCTGGGGGTGGCCCGTCAGAAAGTCCAGGACCCAGTTGCACAGTGCACGGTCGAGACCCAGGGTCTCAAGCTTAATGATGAGTTTGGAGGGTACTATGGTGTTGAATGCTGAGCTGTAGTCAATGAACAGCATCTTACATAGGTATTTCTCTTGTCCAGATAAGATAGGGCAGTGTACAGTGTGATGGCAATTGCATTGTCTGTGGACCTATTGGGGCGGTAAGCAAATTGAAGTGGGTCTAGGGCGAAAGGTAGGGTGGAGGTGATATGATCCTTGACTAGTTTCTCAAAGCACTTCATGATGACAGAAGTGAGTGCTACAGGTTGATAGTCATTTAGTTGGGAACAGGAACAATGGTGGCTGTCTTGAAGCATGTGGGGACAGCAGACTGGGATAGGGATTGATTTCATATGTCCGTAAACATTCCAGCCAGCTGGTCAGCGCATGCTCTGAGGAGGCAGCTAGGGATGCCGTCTGGGTCGCCAGTCTTGTGAGGGGTAACATGTTTAAATGTTTTACTCACGCCGGCCACGGAGAAGGAGAGCCCACAGTCTTTGGTAGCGGGCCATGTCGGTGGCACTGTATTGTTCTCAAAGCGTGCAAAGAAGTTGTTTAATTTGTCTGGGAGCAAGACGTCGATGTCCGCGACGGGGCTGGTTTTCTTTTTGTAATCCGTGATTGTCTGTAGACCCTGACACATACATCTCCTATTTGAGCTGTTGAATTACAACTACACTTTGTCTCTATACTGACGCTTTGCTTGTTTGATTGCCTTACGGAGGGAAAACTACACTGTATTCGTCCATGTTTCCAGTCGCCTTGACATGGTTAAATGCGGTGGTTCGTGCTTTCAGTTTTGCGCAAATGCTGCCATCAATCCACGGTTTCTGGTTAAAGAAGGTTTTAATAGTCACAGTGAGTACAACATCTCCTATACACTTCCTTATAAACTCACTCACCGAGTCAGCATATACGTCAATGTTATTGTCTGAGGCTACCCGGAACATTTCCCAGTCCACGTGATCGAAGCAATCTTGAAGAGTGGAATACAATTGGTCAGACCAGAGTTGGATAGACCCAAGCACGGCGCTTCCTGTTTTAGTTTCTGCCTATAGGAGGGGAGCAACAAGATGGAGTCATGGTCAGATTTGCCAAAAGGAGAGTAGGGGAGGGCCCTGTATGCATTGCGGAAGTTGGAGTAGCAGTGGTAGAGTGTGTTACTCGCACGTATACTGCAATCGATATGCTGATTGAATTTAGGTAGCCTTGTTCTCAGATTAGCTTTGTTAAAATTCCCAGCTACAATAAATGCAGCCTCAGGATATATGGCTTCCAGTTTGCATAAAGTCCAGTGAAGTTCCTTGATGGTCGTCTTGGTAACCGCTTGCGGGGGGATATACACGAATGTGACAAGCAGAATTCTGTTGGGAGATAATATGGTCGGCATTTGATTGTGAGGAATTCTAGGTCAGGTGAACAAAAGGACTTCTTGTATGTTGTTACAATTACACCATGAGTCGTTATTCATGAAACATACACCCCACCCTTCTTCTTACCAGAGAGATGTTAGTTTCTGTCGGCGCGATGCACTGAAAATCCTGTTGGCTGTATGGACTCCGCCAGCGTGTCCCCAGCTAGCCATGTCTCTGCGAAATAGAGTAATTTACAATCCTGGATATCTCTTTGGAAAGCAACACTTGCCCTAATTTCGGGACTGGGTAGTAGCGAGTAATATACTCGGAAGCTTTGGGTGATGTGCGCGCATCCGAAGCCTCACTAGAAGACCGCTCCAGCAATCTCTCCTCCGACAGCATTGTTTTGGGTTGGCCTCTGGAATCAGTTCAAATGCCCTGGGAGGTGCAGACAAAATACCCGCTTTGGGAAAGTCGTATTCCTGGTCGTAGTGCCGGTTGTGCTGGTAAGTTGACGTCTCTCTGATATCCAGTAAGTCTTCCCGGCTGTATGGAATAACACTTAAGGTTTTCTGGGCTAACAATGTAAGAAATAATACATTAAAAAACAAAATACTGCACAGTGTCCTAAGGACTTGAAGCGAAGCTGCCATCTCTATCAGCGCCATCTTGCAATTATTAATATTCGCTTTTGCTTTTGAAAGAGAAAAAAATTCTATATACAATTGAAGTTGGAAGTTTCATACACTTAGGCTGGAGTCATTAAAACTAATTTTTCAACCACACAAATTTCTTGTTAACAAAATATAGTTTTGGCAAGTCAGTTAGGACATCTACTTTGTGCATGACACAAGTAATTTTTCCAACAACTGTTTACAAACAATTCACTGTATCACAATTCCAGTGGGTCAGAAGTTTACATACACTAAATTGGCTGTACCTTTAAAAACAGCTTGGAAAGGTACCACGTTCATCTGTACAAACGATAGTACGCAAGTATAAACACCATGAGACCACGCAGCCATCATACCGCTCAGGAAGGAGACGCATTCTGAACGTACGTTTGTGTGAAAAGTGTAAATCAATCCCAGAACAACAGCAAAGGCCCTTGTGAAGATGCTGGAGGAAACAGGTACAAAAGTATCTACAGTATATCCACAGTAAAACAAGTCCTATATTGAGATTACCTGAAAGGCCGCTCAGCAAGGGAGAAGCCACTGCTCCAAAAAACGCCATAAAAAAGCCAGAATACAGTTTGCAACTGCACATGGGGACAAAAATCATACTTTTTGGAGAAATGTCCTCTGGTCTGACGAAACAAAAATAGAACTGTTTGGCCACAATGACCATTGTTATGTTTGTAGGAAAAAGGGGGAGGCTTGCATGCCGAAGAACACCATCCCAACCGTAAAGCACGGGGTGGCAGCATCATGTTGTGGGGGTGGCAGCATCATGTTGTTGGGGTGCTTTGCTGCAGGAGGGACTGGTGCACTTCCCAAAATAGATGGGGTCATGAGGTAGGAAAAGTATGTGGATATATTGAAGCAACATCTCAAGACATCAGTCAGGAAGTTAAAGCTTGGTTGCAAATGGGTCTTCCAAATGGACAATGACCCCAAGCATACTTCCAAAGTTGTGGCAAAATGGCTTAAATACAACAAAGTCAAGGTACAGAGTGGCCATCACAAAGCCATGACCTCAATCCTATAGAAAATGTGTGGGCAGAACTGAAAAAGTGTGTGCGAGCAAGGAGGTCTACAAACCTGACTCAGTTACACCAGCTCTGTCAGGAGGAATGGGCCAAAATTCACCCAACTTATTGTGGGAAGCTTGTGGAAGGCTACCCGAAATGTTTGACCCAAGTTAAACAATTTATAAGCAATGCTACCGAATACTAATTGAGTGTATGTAAACTTCTGACCAATTGGGAATGTGATGAAATAAATAAAAGATGAAATAAATCATTCTCTCTACTATTATTCTGACATTTCACATTCTTAAAATAAAGTGGTGATCCGAACTGACCTAAGACAGGGAATTTTTACTAGGATTAAATGTCAGGAATTGTGAAAAACTGAGTTTAAATGTATTTGAGTAAGGTACACTTCCGACTTTAATTGTATGCTTGCTCTGAGAATGTGATCCGGAGCCTCCTCACGAATGGTGTGACGCAATTGTGGAGCCTCTGGAGGCTTGCGGAGGCATAATCGAGCTCCGTACCGCATTGCCGTGCGCATCCCAAATGTTGTAATAATGCTTAGGGCTCCGTATAGCTCCACATTGACATGACTTTTTGACGGTAGGTGGGGGAGAGAGGTCCTGTATAAACATACATTCACTTCCTTGAATTCTTCTTTCACAACAACTCTGCTACGTGAAGAGCAAAACGTATGTTTGCTCTGACTTCTGCATCGCAGTAAATGCAGTACGGCTACTGCAGACATCGGATTGGCCATGCAGAGCCTTTACGTCTCATTGATCTCTACACATCTACAGTACCAGTCACTGGGTACTCATTAAAAGAAAATTGTACATTTTTATATTTTCTACATTGTAGAAAAATAGTGAAGACATCAAAACTATGAAATAACACATATGGAATCATGTGGTAACTAAAAAAGCATTAATCAAATCAAAATATATTTTATATTTTATATTCTTCAAAGTAGCAACCCTTCGCCTTGATGACAGCTTTGCACACTCTTGGCATTCTCTCAACCAGCTTCACCTGGAATGTTTTTCCAACAGTCTTGAAGGAGTTCCCACATATGCTGAGCACTTGTTGGCTGCTTTTCCTTCACTCTGCGGTCCAACTCATCCCAAACCATCTCAATTGGGTTGAGGTCAGGTGATTGTGGAGGGCAGGTCATCTGATGCAGCACCCCATTACTCTCCTTATTGGTCAAATAGCCCTTACACAGCCTGGAGGTTTTTTGGGTCATTGTCCTGTTGAAAAACAAATGATAGTCCCACTAAACGCAAACCAGATGGGATGGCGTGTTGCTGCAGAATTCTGTGGTAGCCATGCTGATTACGTGTGCCTTGAAGTCTAAATAAATCACCGACAGGGTCACCAGCAAAGCACCCCACACCATCACACCACCTCCTTCATGCCTCAAGGTGGGAACCACACATACGGAGATAATCCGTTCACCTACTCTGCTTCTCACAAAGACATGGTAGGTTGGAACCAGAAATCTCAAATTTTGACTCATCAGACCAAAGGACATATTTGCACTGGACTACTGTCCACTGCTCATGTTTCTTGGCTCAATCAAGCCTCTTCTTATTATTGGTGTAGTGGTTTCTTTGCAGCAATTTGACCATGAAGGCCTGATTCACGCAGTCTCCTCTGAACAGTTGATGTTGAGATGCGTCTGTTACTTGAACTCTGTGAAGCATTTATTTGGGCTTCAATTTCTGGTAACTAGTGTACATGGCTGGTAACTCTTATGAACGTATCCTCTGCAGCAGAGGTAACTCTGGGTCTTCCTTTCCTATGGCCATCCTCATGAGAAACAGTTTCATCATAGCGCATTTGCTATTTGGCAAAAGGCCACAGAGCCCTGTGTCTTGTGCACTTTGTTTAGAAAATCGACAACATTGTTCCAGAAAATGCTTGTACACAATCGAGAAAAACAATGAAAATGAGGTGCACAGGCAAGTGAGCAAAGGAAAGTTAATGATGTTCATTTTAACACACATATGGGAAAGCAGGTCATGGTAATGGGGAGAGAGGAGGGGGCATTGATCCTGGTAAATGATGCCTCTGCATGAGGTGCAGTTTACTGCTCACTGTTTCTATGCATCCACACACACAGGGAAGCTCATTAACGTATTGAAATGGCACACAGGGATCAATGTCTGGCTGAGAGAGGTAGAACAAGGAGAGAATGAAAAAGGGAGGGAGAGGAGAGAGAGAGAGAGAATTTATTGAGAGTGTTGTGAAGGTCGGTGCATCCTGTACTATCCTGTTTCATGAGCCAAGTGAATTTTGAGATTTCCCTTCCTAGGTGGATCAAAATGGTGGGCCTCTACGAGCAGTGAGGACGTCATTAATCATACGATCAAATGCTACCATCACAATATTCATTAGACACAGCTGGCCTCTAAATCATTGCAATACGTTTAGGGGTCAGGATACTGGATATATGTGTGTAAGCACTATGAAAGCCCAGACATGACCTACAGGCATATATGTCTATACACAGATACTGTATCTATCTCATGTAATAACCAATATCATATTGAGGTTATCATCATCCAATCATATCAGGTTTGATATAAGCCTGAACAGAAAGTATGTTGGAGGTTGACTTCCCTCCAGGGGATGAGGTGGCCCCTCTTGCAATGAACCAGCGCATGACTGCTAAACTGCGAGGAGACTTGCACTACCCTCCAAGATCACTACATTACTCCACAACCAGAGATTAAAATGCAAAAGGCCATCCGACTCAACGTTCCTTGCCATATAAATCCCACTGTCATATTAAGGTGGAATATGAAAGTGAGAATTGAATATGATTGAGTTTTCCAGTGGACTGCCCTAAATGCTCTCAACCATGTTATTCAGCCATTTTACTATTTGATCTGCAATGCAGAATTAGGTTGATTATCCAAGCTTCATGTTTAACACACATTTGGTACACTATGTGCTCTACTTTTCCACCCACACAATACATCAATACATTCTGATACATATATGTACAGTATTCAAAGTACAAATGTGTAATTCATAACGAGTTGAATTATGTTGGTACTGGGGCATAACACTACCTGTAGACATCAGAAATGACATAATGTACCATTCAGAGCAGACAAATTAAGTCTTAGCCAAATGAGCATGCATACATTATTTTTTCAAAACTGTTATGAAAGATTTAACCATTTGCAAGCTGGACTGGACACTACTGTTGCCTATGGGCCGTGATATGCATATATATATATATATATATATATATATATATATATATATATATATATATATATATATATATATATATGGAGGCCAACAACATAAATCAATATTGAGTGGGTGTGTTGCGCAATGTATGTCACAATGCCAACGCATTATGATTGACGTCTATTTATCTGAATTCCCATTATGAAATCTCAAATATTCTGTTTTGGGTATGGTATCAACATAAAACCCCATACCCAGTAATTGCAATACAACGTTTGCTGACGCATATGCCAATTTTCTAACCAAATCCTTACCTTACTGATGATTAAGGATGAGAAATATGATGCTCCTCTCCCATAATACGCTAGTCAATAGGTTGATAATAATTAACTGCAGTTGAAAATCTGTTGCATTGGTATAATTCAAACGCAATCTGCAATATGATAATTGGGCATCTGCAGATGGTTTACATCTTACTAATCAACAAATATAATAAGGCTTTACATCTAATTAATGCACACTAGGTAGGTGTGCCCATTTAAATTTGAAAATGCCCATGTTGATGATAGATTAATGTTCTTTTGATCAGCATCGTTCGGCGTTGCGCACACGGGCGAGATTCTACCAACCCTTTTGGTCTTGTTGTATTCTGGTTGTACTCAGCATTTTCGGAATTTTCCTGTCAACTTCCTTCTGCATTTGAATGACAAGAAAGATAGCGAATAGGCTACAAACCTTAGTCCTACGAAAGCCAATAGGATTTCTTGTATTCCAGTTGCTAAACCCGAGTGGGTAAGGTAACAACAGATTCCCATACCGTGTGTGTGTTACCAAGCAATTTAACTGTACCAAATAGGCTATAATACAAATGCAAAACTTTGAATGTAGCCTTATATGCATCAATACTTTTTATTGATGATATCTGAAAGAAAAAAGTAATGGATGATAATATTCTTGGTTTGTAACGCCAAAATCAGTTTTTTGTTTATGTGTTGCCATGGTGTTTCTTTCAGTTTTTTGTTTATGTGTTGCCATGGTGTTTCTTTCAGTCCAGACTTAGGGGAGTTTTCTTTAACCTTCAACCTAGATGACCTTGACAAGTGGACCTCCCTAAGGGTGATTAGTATGCCTACGCTGCCTATGACAGCTCCCTGTCACTTAGTGGAAGATTCCCTTCCATAAGCAGCATTGACATCAAAACATCTGGGGTTCCCTCCATCTCCCCTAGAGAGCTGCTCGTAAGCTCTGTGGCCCCTCAGGATGGAATGCTTCTGGTATAGGCCCCACTGCAGCAGCCTATGGTGATGTGCTGACCACTGGTGGAAACATGCACTCCTTCGAAGTAGCCTTGTAGCAGGGGAGACCAAGGAAACTTTGAGCACCTTAATCTCGTAAATATTTTGGCATTCAGATCCAAAAAGTAATTTTCGGGAATGCTAACGATGGGCAAATATGGAACGGTTGTGGTCAAAAAGTGATTAAATTCAAATAGTGTACCCTAGTGGTTTAATATGAGAAAAATCCACTGTGCACATACAATAAATTAAACTGACAAGTAGGCTACAATACTAGAAATGCAGGATTTAAAGTATGAAATTACATTAATCTTAGTCTGTTCTAATGTTACAAAAGATTTCATAGTCATTACAAAAGCATCTGCCTGTCAAACTGTTACTGGAGGCCATGACTCAAAGACAAGGCATAACATTTTATTTAAATTAGCATAAACTAGGCTCACACATGTGTAATAGGCTACAGTAGTCTGGCGTAGCCATACTCATTGTTTTCATGTACCCTAAGTGCTCGATGAGGCTAATAGTAGCCCTAACAAAATAATCTTAGAATCTCTGTCATAGGCTATGGAAAATATTTTAATATATGGTAATAAATAAATGCATTAACATACAGTACAAGTTAAAGGTTTGGACACATCTTCTCATGCAAGGGTTTTTATTTGTACTATTCTAAAGTAGCCACCCTTTGCCTTGATGACAGCTTTGCACACTCTTGGCATTCTCTCAACCAGCTTCATGAGGTAGTCACTGTAACGTAGACGCTGGGAGTCGGGAAGCAAGTGCAGGTGGTGAATTTAATAATAAACAGAACAAAACAAGAAACACGAGTAGCGTACAGAGATGACAGTCAAGACTGCCTGGGGAATGGAAGTAAGGTAGTGACATATAGGGGAGGTAATCAGTGAAGTGATGGAGTCCAGGTGTGCCTAATGATGAATGCCAGGTGTGTGTAATGACTGGTGGTTAGATGTCGAACGGCGGAGGGGAGGAGCAGGAGTAGACCTGACAGTACCACAACCCCCGAAGCATGGCTCCAGCCGCAGGACGACGGCTAAGATGGAAATCACAGATGTTGGGGCCCAAAGTGTCCTTCACCGGAACTCAACACCCCTCCCAGTCCACCAAGTACTGGTCCAGGGGAGCGAAGGGGTGTCATGGGGGACAGCATCAGCCAGGGGACCAGGAACCACCGGAAGGGAGATATGAAATGAATGTGAGATACGGTAGTCACTGGGATGCTGTAACCTATACGTCACCTCACTGACCTTCCGGAGAACCTTGAGAGGCCCCACAAACCGGGGTTCAGCTTCTTGCAGGGATGGCAGAGAGAGAGATTCCTGGTGGAGAGCCAGGCGCGATCACCAGGATGGAACATGGGCGCCTCACTGCAGTGGTGATCCGCCTGCTCCTTCTGGCGACGGACACTCCAAACCTCTGCATGCCCGAACCAGTCGTCCACCACAAGGGCCTCGGTGTGGCTCAGAATCCATGGAGCCAGGGCCTCGGTGTGGCTCAGAATCCATGGAGCCAGGGCCTCGGTGTGGCTCAGAATCCATGGAGCCAGGGCCTCGGTGTGGCTCAGAATCCATGGAGCCAGGGCCTCGGTGTGGCTCAGAATCCATGGAGCCAGGGCCTCGGTGTGGCTCAGAATCCATGGAGCCAGGGCCGGCTGATAACCCAGGACACACAAGGGAATAAGCCCGATGGAGGAGTGACGTAACGAATTCTGGGCACATTTTGCCCAGTGAAGAAGGAGAGAGAGAGAAAAAGGACCCACTCCCCATGCCGGTCCAGGTAGTGACTCCTCAGAAACCTCCCCAGCTCCTGGTTAATCCTCTCCACCTGCCTGTTGGACTAATGCTGGTACGCAGAAGGGAGGCTGATCATGACCCCCAATTTCTCCATGAAAGCCCTCCATACCTGTGACGTGAATGGGGGGCCACGGTCGGAGACAATGTTCTTTGGAAGACCTGCTGGAACAGTGCCTCAGCAACCTAAAGAGGGGTATGGAGACCAGAGTGAGGAATAAACCGGCATGATTTAGAAAATCTTTCCACAACCACCGGAATGGTGGTGAAACCGTCAGAGGGGAGATCAGTAACAAAGTCAAAGAACAGATGAGACAAGGGATGCTGAGGCACGGGGAGGAGTTGCCCTGCTGGAGTGTGCCAGGGAGACAGTTTGGGCACACACAGAACAGGAGTTGACGTAGCGAGTAACGTCCTGCGCCAAGGTGGGCCACCAATACTTTTCAGAGAGTGATTGTATAGTACGGGTATAGTACGGGTGAGAATGGCCAGCGACGACAGCTGTGTGCCCAGCTCAACAGTCACTCCCTTACCCCTGTGGGAATGTAGATGCACTCAGGAGGGCAGGTAGTGGGAGCGGGTTCCCTCTCCAGAGCCTGGCAAATGTCCACATCTACAGCTCGCGTGGTCTGGGACATGACATGAGAGGGAACAGGAAAACTGGTCATCCTGCATTTAGGTGACAAGTCCGTGATTCTCATCCTCGACCATGAGATAGTGAGGTTATGGCGTTGGTGCCATGGGAGGCTGAGGATGATCTGGTGAGCTGGTGCACTAGTGATGAAGGGGACGTTTCCCTGATGAAGGGACTCCACGGCGAGGGTGAGGGATGTGGTGTGTGTGATGGTTCCGGATCCAAGTGGCCGATTACCAGGGGCTTGAACCGGAAAAGAGAGCAGGTATGAGGGGATGTTCAGAGAGGAGGCAAGGGTCTGGTCATTAAAGTTCCCCACGGCACCGGAATCCACTAGCGCTGTAGAAACAGTACATGAGGGACAGCCAGCTAGTGTGAGCAACACTATAAAGGGTTTAAAAGAAACTGATGAAGATGTAATCTTCCACCTCCTGGGGTAGGTGTGTGTATCCTACGACCGTCCCTCTGCTCTCGTGGATCCCGAGTTGGGATGTACCGGACACTGCTGAAGCCCCCACCCGACCACAATAGAGACAGAGCCTTGGCTGTCTCAGTCATGGGGAGGCATGTGACCCCTACCTCCGTAGGTTCAGGCTCTGCTAAAGTGTTGACTGAGGGAGGGAGAGAAGCGATGTGGGCACCGACGTGCCCGAAGTAGATTATCCAACCGGATGGCCATCCCGATGAGTGCATCTAATGAGAGGCTGTCTTCATGACATGCCAGCTCCCATTTGATGCACAAAAGAGGGAGCACTGGAGTAGGTAGCCACGGCATATGAATGGGGTTCAATCTTTTATCCGGGAAAGACTCACGGGCATCACTGACCTGGGCAGACTGATGTGCTGGGTCAACTGGTGGCAGAGTATCCTCCACTCTCAGGCATTTCCAAGACATTGAAGAACCTCTTCCATAGCCGTCCCCAGTTGCGCTAGCTGGTCATGGTACTTACGAAGTAGGTATCCCTGTTTGTCAACCGTCTGGGAGATGTCCTGATTTCCCGCTGCTTCCATTTGGTGAGACAGTATTCTGGAACATAGACGCTGGGTGTCGAGAAGCAAGTGCAGGTGGTGCATTTAATAATAACCGGACCCTGGCCAAAACGAACAACCACAAGTATCATACAGACATGAAACACATAGTCAATACTGCCTGAGGACTAGAAGTAAGGGAGTGACAGATATAGGGGAGGTAATCAGTGAAGTGATGGAGTCCAGGTGTGCCTAATGATGAAGCACAGGTGCGCGTAATGATGAATGCCAGGTGCTCATAATGATGAATGCCAGGACAGGTGGTTAGTAAACCGGCGACGCCGAATGCCGGAGGGGAGGAGCGGGATTAGAAGTGACAGTCCATGGAATACATTTCAAGGTATAATTTCATTTCAATTAACAGGTGCGCCTTGTTAAAAAGTTAATTTGTGGAATTTATTTCCTAATGCGTTTGAGCCATTGTGTTGTGACAAGGTAGAGGTGGTATACAGAAGATAACCGTATTTGGTAAAACACCAAGTCCATATTATGGAAAGAACAGCTCCAATTAGCAAATAGAAACAACTGTCCATCATTACTTTAACTTCTTGACGCTACCCATCCTTGTAGCGGGATAATTGTCATCAACAACCGCTTAATTGCATGGCGCCCCATTCAAATAATATTACTAAAAATATTTATATTCATGAAATCACAAGTGCAATATTGCAAAACACAGCTGAGCCTTTTGGTAATCCACCTGTCGTCTCAGATTTTGAAAATCTGCTTTACAGCGAAAGCAATCCAAGCATTTGTGTAAGTTTATCGATCGCTCGACAAACCAATATGTACATTTAGCATCAAGTAGCTTGGTCACGAAAATCAGAAAAGCAATCAAATTAATAATTTACCTTTGACGATCTTCGGATGTTTGCACTCACGAGACTCCCAGTTACACAATAAATGCTCCTTTTGTTCCATAAAGATGATTTTTATATCCAAAATACCTCCGTTTGTTTGTCGTGTTATGTTCAGAAATCCACAGGAAAGAGCGGTCACGACAAAGCAGACAAATTCCAAATAATATCCGTAATGTCCATAGAAACATGTCAAACGTTTTTTATAATCAATCCTTGTTTTTAAAATATATAATCGATAATATATCAACCACAACTGTCTTTATCAGTAGGAGAGGGAGAGGCAATGGCTGCCCAAACTCTGTTGCGCGAGCAAAACTCAATGCGAACACCTGACGCAATGTTATCTTTCTCGCTCATTTGTCAAAATAAAAGCCTGAAACTATGTCTAAAGACTGTTGACACCCTGAGGAAGCGATAGGAAAAGGAATCTGGTTGATATCCCTTTAAATGGATGAAAGCAGGCTATGGAACATGGAGCTTTCAAAATAGAAGCCACTTTCTGGTTTGATTTTCCTCAGGTTTTGCCTGCAATATCAGTTCTGTTATACTCACAGACAATATTTTGACCGTTCTGGAAACTTTAGAGTGTTTTATATCCTAATCTGTCAATTCTTTGCATATTCTAGCACCTGGTCCTGAGAAATAGGCCGTTTACTTTGGGAACGTTATTTTTCCAAACATAAAAATAGTGCCCCCTAGCTTCAAGAGGTTATTAAGACATGAAGGTCAGTCAATGCGGAAAATTTCAAAAACTTTGAAAGTTTCTTCAAGTGCAGTCGCAAAAACCATCAAGCTCTATGATGAAACTGGCTCTCATGAGGATCGCCACAGGAAAGGAAGACCCAGAGTTACCTCTGCTGCAGAGGATAAGTTCATTAGAGTTACCAGCCTCAGAAATTGCAGCCCAAATAAACGCTTTACAGAGTTCAAGTAACAGATACATCTCAACATCAACTGTTCAGAGGAGGCTGCGTGAATCAGGCCTTCGTGGTCAAATTGCTACCAATAAACCACTACTTAAGGACACCAATAATAAGAAGAGACTTGCTTGGGCCCAGAAATACAAGCAATGGACATTAGACCAGTGGAAATCTGTCCTGGAATCTGGAACTCCAAGACTGTTGGAAAAGCATCCCAGGTGAAGCTTGTTGAGAGAATGCCAAGAGTGTGCAAACTGTCATCAAGGCAACAGGTGGCTACTTTGAATTGAATTGTTTAATACTTTTCTGGTTACCACATGATTCCGTATGTGTTATTTCATAGTTTTGATGTCTTCACTATTATTCTACAATGTAAATTTGCAAGGGTTATTGACAACGGAAAATGTGACGATCTCCCAGGCTCCTAAGCATGTGTAGGGACCAGACAGGACACATATTTAGACCAGACACATATTTAGCCCCTTACTTTTGTTGGCACAAATCTACCTCCATACTTCCATTCATTTGTCTGGGTTACTTTCAGACGAGTCCAGAGAAAACCATTGGGTTCCTGAGTCTCCCCTTTCCATAGAGTTGCCATATTAGTTTTGTCGGCCAAACCGTTCAGAAGCACCAAACGTTTTCACGAAAATACAGATTTTCAGGATTTCTCACGGTCTGACAAATAAACTTAAGGATTTAACAGATGAAGGAGGGAGCATTTTGATGAGTGATTTTCAGGTAGTATTTGTATTTGTAGTTCATAGGATATTTTTATTTTTCATTCCGCACAAGTAGGCGGCTGCGATACAACTTTTGGGATGTAGTCTGCCATAGAACCCCCAATGAAAACTTTTTTTTTAAATGGCCAAAGATTTTTATAACTAACCCAAGATAGACCAGAGGCTGTTGTTTACAATGGGAGCAAATTAATCATAGGGTGTGTTAGTAGATAGCCAGAAGTACATTTACGAACGCACCCATTGTGGGCAGAGCCAAGCACGCGCTAGTGAGATCATATTGGCAGATTCTAGCATTTATTAAGTGCTCGTGTGCGATACAATTGGCCCTTGAATTCCTTCTAAACAAGCATTTTTGTTTTACTTTGGCAATGGGTAAAGTCTACAAAATATAGTCAACTCTGTTTGTTACAGATTCTAGTGTTGGAAACAGAAAATTGTGTGGAGATTGGCAGAATGTCGGCCAAAAATCCATCTCGCTTCATCTTCTCCAACTGACTGCCACTGGGCTTCCTCTTATCACTTTACAGCTACCCTGGGTACACTCTGACTTCATCATCGACCCTGGAGCATATTTTGTGGCGGGTGGAAACGCCAACTTCTGGTTGATTTCTAATTCATTAGATAATACTGTAGTCAAGGCATCAATTGAACCATCAATTCTTACTGATCATAAAGTTATATTCCTATCTTTAAATATGAATGGATCTGAAGTTAAACCGAATCGGAGTTATTGGAAACTCAATAGTAGACTTTTGGAAGATTATAATTTCAAGATGGATGCCAAAGATATATTACAAGACATTTGGAGGAAAGCCCAACTATTTAAGTCTTATGGGAAATATTGGGATTTAATGAAGTATGATATGACAAACAGCCACAAAGAGAGGTAAAGAAATAGCTGAATTTAAAAGATTAAGGAAATACTTTCTCTAATCTCTATGGAGGACCTTGATGAAGAAGGAAAGGGTCAGTTATTCTCTTTAAAACTAGAAATGGACCGAATTAATGAAGAGAAAGCAAAAGGGTCATTTGTAAGATCAAGAAGGAGATGGTTGGAGGAAGGTGGAAAAAAATACAAAATACTTTTACAATTTAGAAAGAAAGAATTCTGAATTTACATCTATTCATAAACTCAATATAGATGGCAAAGAAAATGAAAACCTCAAAGATATTTCAAAATATGTTTCAGAATTCAGTGGTAACCTTTATACCAGTAATGCCTGTCCTACTAGTGACATATCTGCCTTTCTAGACTCTGTCAAAGACTGTGCAAAATTCATAGATGAAGACTTCCAAAAGTCTTGTGATGAAATTATTTATATTAATGAAATAAAAAAATGGATTGGCAAGTTAAAGAAAACAAATCTCCAGGGAATGATGGCATTATCAGTATATTCCATAAATATTTTCAGGAGGATATTATTGAATTTATATTTAATGTTTTTAAGGAGGCAATTGATTTAAGGGTCCTGCCTGTTTCCATGACACAGGGCCTAATTTCTGTAATACCCAAACCAAACAAAGATTCTATAATGTTAGAAAATTGGAGTCCAAACACAACAATGAACAATGATGGAAAGATACTTGCATCCATCTTTGCAGAAAGACTTAAAAAAGGTATTGACCAAATCATTGACGATACCCAGTCTGGTTTTATGAAGGGCAGACATATATGTAATAATATTCGACTAGTATTGGACTTGATAGACTACATTGAGCACATTATGGAAGATAGCTTTATTTTATATGTAGACTTTTACAAGGCATTTGATACAGTTGAACATTATTATCCTTTTGACACTTCGATTTTTTTTTTGGTTTTGGTCAATATTTTCAAAGTGTAATTAAGACACTTTACAATAATAGTAACAGCTCTGTTAAATTATCCCATGGAACTTCACAAAGATTCGACATTAGACATGGAATTAAACAAGGATGCCCAATTTCTCCTTTCTTATTTGTATTGGTCACACAAGTTATGGCACTTCATATAAATAAGGATAGTTTTAGGGGTATTCAGATACAAATACAAAGAGATAAAATATTCAAAATTGGCTGACGACACCACCATTTTTTTTTAAAGATCATAATGAAGTCAAGAAATCTATTGAGTGTATTAATGCCTTCTCACATGTATCAGGTTAATCTCTGAATATTAGGAAGGTGAATTATTTGCATTCAAAAGATGTGACTTAAACCCAGTATGTAATATCCCTGTAAAAGATGTGATCACATATCTTGGTATTACAGTTAGCAAAGGCCAGAAAGAAAGGGCCAACTTAAATTTCTCTGCTATTGTAGAGACAATTGGAAAGAGATTTAACTCCTGGTTATTAAGAGATCTTTCTTTATCTGGACGTGTACTTTTATCAAACATCTGAAGGTCTGTCCAGATTAGTTTATACCTCCTTTGCCTTGGATGTTCCTCTGTCAGTAACTAAAATGGTTGATACTAAATTATTTAACTTCATATGGAGGAATAAACCTCATTATTTAAGAAAAGCGATAATATGTCGCACCCAAGGTGAGGGAGGGTTGAATGCTCTGGATTTTAAAACCTCTAATATAATATTTAAGATTAAATGGATACAAAACTATTTAAGACATAAGGATTGCATCTGGAATACCATCTCTAATTTAATATTCCAACAAATTGGTGGTCTAGAATTCTTACTCAAATGCAACTTTGATATGGGTAAAATCCCTATTAAGCTTGCAACTTTCATAAACAAGTACATCTAACTTGGAACCTCATGTACAAACACAATTTTTCCCCTCATAGGTATTCAATCTGGAATAATAAAGACATAAAATTCAATTATTGAATAATGATGGACAACTATATGGACAAGTATTTTTTAGAACACACAATGTTACATTCACTCCCGAGGAGTATCAACTCGTTGTTAGAGCTGTCCCTAAAGGTGCTATTCTTCTTTTAGGAGAATATAACAATACTCCAACTGCAACTGTTGAGGATTATGTAGCCTCAATACAACTAGAAGGAATTTACATTTTAAACTAGAAATGTAATAACATGTGTATAAGGAAACTATGTCAATATGTTACTATTCCCTCTGCTAAAATGTACTGGAATGCAGCCCTAGGACAAGTGAACTGGAACAAAATGTCATTGTTATCTGGTAAATATTGCATATCTAATAAGGTGAAAGAAGTATCATACAAACTCATTCATATAATCTACCCTGTAAAGACCTTTATTATACACAGATTTAAAATAGCTATTGATAACAAATGTGTATTTTGTGATTGTGACCCAGAGACTCTTGACCATTTATTTTGGGACTGCTCTTATGTCAGAATATTTTGGTGTGAGTTAGAAGATTTTATTTTAAAAGAAACTATTAATGTTAATTTCAAAGACTCTGATATTATGTTTTATTTTGAGCCAAATTATATATTTAACTTTCATTGTTAATTTGTTTATCTTTCATGGAAGATTATTTGTCCATAAAATGAAATGGGCAGAGAACAAACCCCTTTTCACATTATTTAAGATAATTTCAAAATAATATTTCAATTCTATCAGTAAATGTAAAAACAAAAAAAGCAATATACACCATAAAAGTATTTAACAAATTGAAAATGAATCTTGATATGTAATACCCCTCCCTGTCTGTTAGGTACATTTACTCTTGTTTGTATATCTGTTTTTTTCAACCGGATACTTCATATTTATATTTATACATCCGTAATTAAAAAAGAATAATAATACATTATACATCCGGTGAAATATTTGGCTAGTATCTGTAAGACACATTTCGATTGGATGAAAAACGCAAGCCAATCATAGCTCTGGATGGAAGGAGGCTATTTCGCAATTCGATTGCGTTCATGGTTTAGAACCTGTGCGTTGATGTTGTTTCAATGTCAGTGACAAAACGTGAATATTATATATAATGAATACCATAAGGTCGTCGGTTTATCGGTTTCATGGAGTGATTATGTTCCACTAGGTAATTGCGTTCTTCAAATGAATATAAAATGGAATGCTTGAGAAGTCATGGCAAGGTATTTTGAGGTTCAACCTCGGCAAACTAGCGCTGGCAAGGCTACCTCTGGATATGTACACCTTAACAGTACATTCTTGGGCTAGATCTGTACCTAAATGATGCTGCAGCAGTGTTGCAGGCTATCTTTGCGCGTTTGATTGTGGCTTTGACTCTAACGAAGCTAGTTTAATTACACCCGCCACTCCATATCAAATACGTTGCTTGTGTGATTTAATCAGGCTGTTCATTTTATTCAAAAGCCAAGTATGTTGAATAAAATGTTAATTTGAATTTACTATCATTTAATACGCCTGTCCAGATGCAGGTGGTGAATTGGAATTTAGAAATTGCTCCATTACTATTTTTTTTAACGAAGTAATTTAACGATGTGCACACCGCCAGCTTCTCTATTTCAAAACACCCATCTGTCTCATTGTTTGAGACCGGTATAGTAAGTTAAAATTATTATTTTCTCAACATTCTGGCTTGTTAGGAACATTTACATGATTTTGCACGCCAATGTTTCAGTCTATATATTAATTAATTGTGAATTACAACCTGATAAACCAGACAAATATTGCCTTCTTGTATTTTCCTTCCAATGATTGAACTTTGAGTGAACTAGCTATCCATGAACACATTCTAACTAACCCTTTTGACCAAGTCTGCTTTAAAAAGCAAAATAAGCTAGCTAGTTATAAACTTTCATAAACCAACAGTCATATTTTCCTAAAGCTTGAATGCCTTAGCACTCTGCCTAATAGTTTAAATGGTTAAATCATGAAACTGACATTTCATACTCTTATTATCCAGCGGGAATTTTGCACTAGAGCTTCCAGGATCCAGTGTCGTCCAGCCGCGATCACTAAGTGGTTGGGTTCTGTCCTGGGCCAGTGTACCTCCCCTGACCTCTCGGTGTGGTCCTCTCACATCACAGGCAGAGGGGGCAGGAGTGTTCCAGCAACTCCCCTGGCACCACCAGCAGGTTCGCACAGGGAAGCGGGGCACAGAGTACCAGCCCAAGAATATAAAGCGGAAGTGGACCCACGGCTGGATCAAGAGGATCAGCACGCAGGGTGGCATCGAGGTGATTCTCCGTAGGATGCTAAAAGGACGGAAATCCCTCTCACACTAACCACCCAATGGACTATTTTGTCAGTAAACTTATCGAAGTTGTGGTGCAAAGGTGCCCAGGTTTTACTACCATGTGGAAGATGCCCCAAAAAATAGGCACGAAACGTGGCAATGCCTTCCAATTATGTAGGCAACACCATGCACATTTACATTAAAACATTCCAAACAGTCCCTTTACAAGTAAGAATGTTGAATAAACTTAATTGAACTTACTCTGTTGATTGTCTATTGTGTTGGTAGAAATTTTAGACAAAATATCCACAGGAAAGTATTATTAACCTGACTTCGAAACGTCAGTCTCTGTGTAGCAATCAAGATTTGTTTGCTCATGACCAAAGGCACATGCACAAGATGGAAGTACATGCATGTGATGCATGCATGTAACCAACGTCTGCAGGTGTTGCCATGGTTTTTCACATATTCCAGGAGCTATAAATTTCAACGGCAGTACCTGCGCTCTAAAAAGTGGGTTAAACAACTTTCCTATGTATATTTTGTCAAAAATGTTGAGTGGCTGAAGCACCAACCACACAGACAACCAGTAGAGTAAATTCAGATGTCATTTTATTCAACATTCTGGTTTGTAAGGAAAAATTGATGATTTCACATAAAAGTCTGATTTATTAGGCAATCTAAGAACCTGCAGACGGTCCGTGTTATTTAAGATGAGGGAAGAAGCAAAAAATTAATGAGCGTGGCCTTATTTCTATTACTCCATGTTGGATGACTCATTCATATTCCATTCACCCAGTTCAGTGTAACAGCGATAGCTTTAGGCTAAACATCATGAGGTTGCACAACCTAGCCTATGAATGAAAGTTTACAATGCAGGTGCACACAGGTCAAGAGAAAAATTTGACGTGACAGTGAAACACCTTGCACACTCTTGCCTGCATCTAGATGATATAGGGTATAGTCATTAGTCCAACAGTTGCAAACGAGTTTCTAATGAACAAATTCAGTTATGTTTATCCCCTTTCCGTTTTTCAACAGAATCTGCGGAATAAATACACCCCTGATCACACGTAAACACAGTTCACTTTCATAGCAGCCACGTTGTATTCCTTCTCTCATCTATACACTCTCCTCTCACCTTTTCCCTTCACATCAGCCGAAAAAACCTTTCCAAGCCAAACCATATAACCACTACACACAGCCTACATCTTTGTCACCATATTAGCTAAAGTAACATCATAGTCAAAATAGCTAATAGAACTAACACATTAGTAAACCCGCTACAATCATTCAGTAACGTTACAGTGTAACAGGAAAGGTGTGACGGGAAAAGGTAAGCAGTCTAGCACTTACACTGGCGGGCCACGGTGGCAATAAATTAGTCAAACCAAAAGCTTACCTTGACTTTGAAGAGTTGTGTTGGATAGTCATAGCCAGCTAGCTAACGTAGCATCCCACTGTTTGAGTAGGCTAAACTAGCTAGCAGCATTTTCTAGCTAAGTAAGTGAAATTGAAAGTGAAAAAAATTGACAATCTCTCTCTTGCTTCTTCATTTTGGAAGAAATACATTGTTCAAAATGGTTTAACTATTGTCTTTCTCTGTCTTTGAGTCAACTACTTACCACGTTATGCACTGCAGTGCTAGCTAGCTGTAGATTATGATTTCAGTACTAGATTTATTCCCTGATCCTTTGATTGGGTGAACAACATGTCAGTTCATGCTGCAAGAGCTCTGATAGGTTGGAGGAAGTCCTCCGGAGGTTGTCGTAATTACTGTGTAAGTCTAAAGGGGTGAGAACCATGAGCCTCGTAGGTTTTGTATTGAAGTCAGTGTACCCAGAGGAAGATGGAAGCTAGCTGTCCTCCGGCTAGACCGTGGTGCTATCCTATAGATTGTTGTTGAGGCTACTGTAGACCTTCATTGCAAAACAGTATGTTTTAATAAATTATTTGGTGAGGTGAAAATATTTAGTATTTTATCAAAAAAGCATAACTTTTTACATGTTTTACAGTTTTTATTTTAATGAAATTCACTGAGGAGGATGGTCCTCCCCTTCATCCTATGAGTAGCCTCTACTGGAAGGAAGATGAATTTGCAGATGTATTTGACCATGAAATGGATTCTCAATGTCTTTCTCATCTATTTCAGACTCAATCTTGGAAAGGCTTGGTAGGTTGGTCCAGTAAGTCAATTTAGCTTAAATGGCTTGGGGAATCAACTGTGACAAAAGTAGTTTTACTTATGCACCTGTCAACATGCAGTGGTGCGGTTGAACTAGTTCCTGAATTTGAATATTGGACTTTTAATATGTAAGTGCTGGGATATAAGCATCTGTGCTGCTTGTGTAAGCTATTTAGTTGCTGCGAAAATAAACACATCTTCGGACCTTCATACCATGCTGATAGGTGTCATTCAAGTTTGTGTCTTACTAAAAAAAAGCGCTGTGTTCAGTGGGGGAATAAGCATTTTTATTAGCATGAGTGAGTGTTGTTGGTTGAAATCAGTGGGGTTGGAGATGATGGAAGATCAGAAAACCATGGTTAACATATTTTATATCTCAATGTCTGTGTTAATATCTCCTTGTGAAAATAATTTCACAAACTTTGATACTGAATAACAAGGAATTTGTGTGCCATGGCTAGCTACTGCTTATCACTGCCTCTCCGCCATCAAATCACGTGACGGGATCTGGAGCCCCTCTTCCTATTGGCGTGCTGATTTCTCGTGTAAAAACTAGTGACCCAATGAGCATTGTCCTTTTACGACCGTCTATCCTCTCCTGTAGCCAATGGAGCACCAGTCGAGAAGGAGAACGCCCATACACGGACGAGCAACAAATATGGAGTATATGGAATTGTTATGCTAACTTGCGTGCTCTATAGCCATCAAGTATGCTTGATTATTCGATTCAACATAGTTTGATTATCTCAAACCTAATTTCACAAAAAAAAACACATCATTATTTGATTGTGTCATAGTCAACCCGAACTTGTAAACAACCAGCGGTTTCTTAGCTACGACAAAACACTCTAGTAGCAAGCTAGCTAACGTTAGTGAGTTGCTAGATAGATATAACGGGTTGTCTAGTTAGCAAACTGGTGTTCTTGCTAGCTTATAGAATCCTTGTAAATGACTAAGAATTGATGCACACATTCCTTGTACTTTGTGTAATCTTGAATATTTCAGATAGCCAACCCTGTACAGCGTATTTGCTTTAATTACGCTAGTAAACTACGCAGGTTCGTGTTACTGTAGCTAACATTTTCCACGCGCATCAGCTAACGCATCATCTTTTAGTCTGTTGTCTTTCTGTGGTATAAAGCCACCATGGATAAGGTAACGTCTTTTCCTTTTATATAGCTTTGAAGCTAAAAAATATTATGTTTACAGTTGACTGCTAGCTACCTAAGTTACCCTGTTTTGACTGAACTAGTTCAATTTTGGCACTGTGTTTACTTGTTCGTCATCAAGCTGGCTTAGCTAACAGAATATGACAGCTAGAAAAAATAACGTTTAATATTATATGCTTAACGTTATGTTGTCCCTAGATAGCTACTTATCTAATGTATTATCTAGTTAGCTAGGCCAATGTCATTTAGGTAGGTACAGCAATTGTTCAGTTGGCTACCCAGGAAGATATTTCCCAATCCCAATGTTCAGAATTTAAGTATCCTAAAAAGCTAGAGTAACGTCAGTCCGCTAGGTTCATTTCTCACATTTTGCAATCTTTCCTAAACAGGCAGAGTTTTTAAAAGGACTACCTGTCTACAACAAAAGCAATTTCAGCAGATTTCATGCAGACTCTGTCTGCAAAGCGTCAGTAAGTGTCTTCCTGCCCTTAGTTCTGTATGTCAACGAAATTCCAAATTAATGTGATTGTTTTAACCTGGGAGCATGAATTGCTAATGGTCAACATAGATATTGAATTTAGTGCCAAACAATGCATATTGTAATTTGACTTTATATTTCTCGCCTGTTATTTGGGTTAGTCAGTTAGTGGTCACATACTTGATTTAGACTTCATCACCTATTTCTGTCTGTCTTTCAGAACCGGAGGCCCTCTGTGTATCTCCCAACTCGGGAGTATCCATCAGAACAGAGTGAGTGTCCCATCAGATTCAAATGATACTCTGTTCTCACAGTATATGCATGCTAGTGTGTACTTCTGATCTGAATATTGTGTAGTTTGACTGATAAAGTTTGACATTATTGATTAACCTGAAGACCCAACGTTGAATTGCATTGGATTCAATAGAAGGATAGTTTAACTTTACTGGTTGTCCACGTGGTTGGTCCTTTTGCAGGTATGAATGTGAGACAATATATCCACAGGAAAGTATAATTACATCAACTTTTCAAAGCGCTGGCAGTGTGTTCAGATTTCGATCACCTGAAGCATGCGCAGAACCATGTATACACGTGCACGAGCTCGGAAAGTATGCATGTGTCTCGTGCATGTATTTTTATCACCTGAAATGCATGCTTCAGGTGATAGTAATCTGAACACATTACCAGCGGTTGAAAAGTTGACTTAATTATACTTTCCTGTTGATATATTGTCTCTCATTCCTACCTGCAAAAGGACCAACCACATGGACAACCAGCAAAGTAAGTTAAACTCATTTTATTCAACATTCTGTCTTGTAGAGGATATTTTCCTGATCCAAATGCTCATTGGTATACAGTACCTGTCAAAAGTTTGGACACACCTACTAATTTTCTTTAAAAAAAAACTATTTTCTTCATTGTAGAATAATAGTGAAGACATCACAACTATGAAATAACATACATGGAATCATGTAGTAACCAAAAAAGTGTTAAACAAATCAACATATATATTGAGATTCTTCAAAGTAGCCACCCTTTGCCTTGATGACAGCTTTGCACACTCTTGGCATTCTCTCAACCAGCTTCACCTGGGATGCTTTTTCAACAGTCTTGAAGGAGTTCCCCCATATGCTGAGCACTTGTTGGCTGCTTTTCCTTCATTCCAAAGTCCAACTCATGCCAAACCATCTCAATTGGGTTGAGGTCAGGTGATTGTGGAGGACATGTCATCTGATGCATCACACCTCCTTGGTCAAATTGCCCTGACACAGCCTGGAGGTGTGTTTTGGGTCATTGTCCAGTTGAAAAACAAATGATCGTCACATTAAGCGCAAACCAGATGGGATGGCGTGGCGTATCACTGAAGAATGCTGTGGTAGTTATGCTGATTAAGTGTGTCTTGAATTTTAAATAAATTACCTGCAGTGTCACCAGCAAAGCATCATCACACCACCTCTATCTCCTCCTTTCTTGACATTTTCCGAATTTACTGACCTTCACGTCTTCAAGTAATGATGGGGTTCTCTTTGCTTATTTGAGTTGTTCTTGCCATAATTTGGACTTGGTCTTTTACCAAATAGGGCTCTCTTCTGTATACCACCCATACATTGTCACAACACAACTGATTGGCTCAAATACATTAAAAAGGAAAGAAATTCCACAAATTAACTTGTTACAATGCACAGCTGTTAATTGAAATGCATTACAGGTGACTACCTAATGAAGCTGGTTGAGAGAATGCCAAGAGTATGCAAAGCTTTCATCAAGGCAAAGGGTGGCTATTTTGAAGAATGTCAAATATAAATATATTTTCATTTGTTTAACATTTTTTTTATTTTGGTTACTGCATGATGCCATATGTGCTATTTCCTAGTTTTTATGTCTTCATTATTATTCCACCATATAGAAAATAGTCCAAATTAAGAAAAACCCTAGAATGAGTAGGTTTGTCCAAACTTTTGACTGGTACTGTAATTGAAATGGCCACCTGTGTAATCTGTGCCATACAAATTCTGAACATCAGCAGATAAAACTGCTTTATCCATATATTCCAATTCTGGTATACAAGTGTGTTATTTGCTGACCCAGCAAAGTTTATTACAGTATAGAAAATAGTACAAATAAAGAAAAAACATTTAAATGAGTAGGTGTGTCCAACTTTTGACTGTTACTGTACATTTTCTTGTGATTTATATTGTTTTTTTGATCTGATATTTTTTCTTCTAAGTCATTGTCACAGAGAAGACAAATATCCTATTGAGATATCTTCACCAACAGTGGGACAAAAAGGTAAAATATTGGGACGGTTGATACCTTCCTAATGCTTGTTTCTTCACACGATATAGACACTGTATTGTGGTTTACTGTAGTTAGTAATACAGTACTAGTTTTCCAAACCCTCTCTGTATTTTGTCTCGACAGAACGCGGCCAAAAAGCGGGAGCAGGAGCAAGCGGAGGGGGAGAACACTGCACCCCCGCGGAAAATTGCCAGAACCGACAGTCGGGAATTAAATGAGGACTCATAGAGTGCTGTACACACACAGAACTACAGATAAAGAAGCACACAGGCAAAGTTGCATTTGACAGACAGGACATACCACTTCCTACATCGTACAACATGATCTTGGGATGTTGACAGTCTTTTGTATTTTATTTACTTTAGCAATTTTTTTCTTTCCCCTTAACAGTCCTTTTTTAAGTCTTCGATTAGCACAAGATGAAAAGCTCTGTCTTCATAACAATAACATTACCTCCTCCACCCTAGGACTCATATTTAATTGTTGCTTGACCATGTTTTTACGTGAGGAGCATTTTCAGTGCCCTTGTTTGCTTTCATTAGTTTACTTGTACTATATGTATATTTTGACCTGCATGATTTACAGTCATGTCCATTTAATCAATTAGGTTCTATGCCATTTTATGTACATCCTTCTGGGCTTGGAGTAAATAGAATATTGTCTCCACAGTAAATAGAATATTGTCTCCACAGCCTCTTATTTTAGTTTGAGATAAATACGATGGCGGCGGTATACCATAACACTGAAGGATGCTTGTGAGATCCCCCAACAATTATTACAGTTACTGAAAAGGGAAGACTGTGTATAGACTTAAGATTGAATTCGTCTCAGGTTGTTATGGGGAATGCTGCCTCAGAAGGCTGCATCCCTGAAAGTTTTGACGTCTCCTAGTTTGAGTGATTGAATTGCCTTAATGGAAACGTTTCTTGATCAATTAAGGACCCTCCCTCTGTTTACATTGTGACAACAGTGGAGGAAATGCACACACACTGTTGAATTAACGAGGGGATTAATGGTATGAATATGGAGGATGCTCCCACAGGTTCATATTGGGGCAAACCCTTTTACAGTATAAAAACAGACCAATTTTGCAGCAACACACGATGCTCAATGCTTTTCAATGTACATAAACGCTGTTTCCCCGTAGACGTGCCACAATCTACCACTAGCAGCTAGATTGTCATCACATCTAGAAAAGTTATCTTGATGCAGATAAGTGTCTGGATAGTATAGGGAAGTGGACTTACCTGACTGTTAACATGGCATGGCTCCACAAGTAAAAGCATAGCTGCTGAGTTGCAACTGAGCTCAATCGATCTGTGTGAACCTATAGGATACGCCTTGCTAAAAGGACTTAAGTCAATATGTGGGGTAAATGTGCCATTCAGGTGTATAGAATCTTGTCTCGAAAGTAACCAGCTGATGTTAAACTGTTAATGTGGGACATAGTTTGACAAATGTAAATACTAAAATGGGGCGTATTGTTCCTGATATGCTCTCTATATCCCTCTGTTGCTATTTACAATGATCTGGTAGTGTAGTTGTGAATCCTGTCAAACTATGGGCTGTGTATACATGGTTTGTTTCCTTAGACCATTATCAGGTAATAGTTTAAGGACTCGACAGTGTCCAGAACCTTTCGATCATTAGATAATCATATCTTACCTGAAACAGTCACACTTAATTCTTGTTTGAAAGCATGCACAGTATAAACTCTGCAGGCCATATGTTTTAGGTGGCGTCGGCTCATCTTGTTTGAGGTGATCTTGAGGCTGGTTGAAGATCAGCTGCCATTCAGTTCCTTGGTAATGCTTGCTGTCTACATGTGTTCATGTTGAGAATTCTTTCCACAGGTAGACGAGTGGTTTTTTTTTAGTTGTTTTTTGATAAAGTAAGTTAACCTTAATATACATTGTGTGCTCTGATTTAAACTGTGAATGTGGGGCCTGGCACATTCACACAGTTAAAATCACAGCACACAATGTCTATTAAGGTCATCACGCTGTTTACTATTGAGAATTGAACGGAGGAGTGCTTCATCTTAAGGTATAAAAAAAACTAACACGTTCTCAACGTTAACACGTAGACAGCTCGCACCACCAAGGAACAGAATGGTAGCTGATCGTCAGCTGGACTGAATTCATATGGAAATGACCCTCTGAAAAGATGTTCTCAATAAAGTTACCTGGGTATTGTGTTGATTTGCTTGTGAATGTTTATTTCTACTGAGCATCCGTGAGGTATGTTTTTTTTCTCATGTTGGAATTAACTGAAACATATTTCGTATACACACAAAGGTGGCTAGTAAAGAATCTAACTACATACGGTAGGAATAGGCAGGCTACATGCTAGCTCATGTTATAGTTATATGTGCGAATCCCCTCCTACCTGGAGGGGATACACCTGAAGGGGAGCCTGCTTCTTATTAGTCGCCACACACCTGTCAACTAATCAACCAGATCACCAACTCCTTTAGTGGGGCTAGCCCTTTAAATACCCTGTCTGCAAGTGATTAAGTTCTCTCAACCAAACGGACCACTAGAGAGGAGTTATTGACGACAGTACCAGTTCGCTACATCTATCAAATCATCAGTTAAACAGTCTGAAGCCCTTGTAACAGGATTGCTTCCGGGCCTGAACCAAGGACCCTCTGCACACATCGACGACAGTCACATTCGAAGCATCGTTACCTATCACTTTGACAAAATCTGCGGCCCTTGCAGAGTAAGATAAACCACTAGGCCGACTTCAAGGTTTCTGAGTGAGAGAAGTCACCCGATTGAAACGCTACTAGCGCGCACTGCTAACTAGCTAGCCATTTCACACTGGTTACACCTACAAAGACCAAAGACGCAATCAATTCAATAAAAGGTCATCAGGCTACCCTCTCCTTGTGTTCCGGCAGACATATCCATTGCCTTGCCTCCTACCCAGACTTTAAGCTACACTACATGATTAAAGTATGTGGACACCTGCTCATCTAAACTCTCATTCCAAAATCTTGGGCATTAAAATAGAGTTGGTCCCCCCTTTGTTGCTATAACAGCCTCCACTCTTCTTGGAAGGCTTTCTGCTAAATGCTGGAACATTGCTGCGGAGACTTGCTTCCATTCAGCCACAAGCACATTAGTGATGTTGATTAGGCCTGGCTCGCAGTTGTTCTAATTTATCCCAGAGGTGTTTGATGTGGTTAAGGTCAGGGCTCTGTGCAGGCCAGTCAAGTTCTTACACACCGCTCTCAACAAGAGAAATCTGTATGGACCTCGCTTTGTGCACGGGGCATTGTCATGCTGAAACAGGAAAGGTCACCCCCCAAACTGTTGCTACAATGGCGGTGAGCTTTACACCACTCAATCTGACATATGGCATTGCGCATAGTGATCTTGTGTGCGGCTGCTTAGCCATGGAAACCCATTTCATGAAGTTCCCGACTAACCGTTATAGTGCTGACGTTGCTTACAGAGGCAGTTTGGAACTCGGTAGTTTGTGTTGCAACCAAGGACAGACAATTTTTATACGCTAAGCGCTTCAGCACTCAGCGGTCCCATTCTGTGAGCTTGTGTAGCCTACCACTTCGCAGCTGAGCTTTTGTTGCTCCTAGATGTTTCCACTTGTTGTACTTCACAGTTCCACAATAAAAGCACATACAGTTGACCAGGGCAGCTTTAGCAGGGCAGAAATGTGATAAACTGACTAGTTGGAAAGGTGGCATCCTTTGATAGTGCTCTTCAGTAAGGCCATTTTACTGCCAATGTTTGTCAATGGAGATTGCATGGCGGTGTCCACATACCTTTTTGTATATATACATACATATAATATATATATATATGTGTATTCTATTT
Organism: Oncorhynchus masou masou; assembly: GCF_036934945.1. NCBI lineage: Eukaryota > Metazoa > Chordata > Actinopteri > Salmoniformes > Salmonidae > Oncorhynchus > Oncorhynchus masou. Next base: position 44,475,273 of record NC_088214.1, read on the forward strand.
TATATCATATTTATCATCCTTGGTGTGGTAGAATGTGTTCAAAACGTGATGCCTTACATTTCCTCTGGTCTCATGAAGTTTATTGGAGTGTGTTTTGCATCGACGGTACATTCACTATTTCATGTGATAAAATAATAAATAGAAAAACAAAGTTAAGAAAAGTAAAATATCTTTCAGTCACCGTGAATGTGCTCATTCTGTACTATATAAGATGTCTTTGGCTTATAAGGTGCTGAATAAGACATTTATTTTAGGCATGCAGATGTTTCGCCATGCTTTCTACACATCAAATCTGATGAATGGAAAGACAACATATGGGATGGAATAAATTGCCATCCAGATCTTATCGCTTCATGATGATCAGAACCACAAGTCATGCAGTCTTATAACTGCGTCTAGTTATGGTACTAGGGAGGGCCTCATTCAAGGGGGTAAACTGTTACAATTTGTACATAGTATACACTTAGGGTGTCAGTATATAGAACAGATATAGCCTATATTTACTGTCATATCATTTGGATGGTGGAGAATGAATCCAAAACCTGACCTTACATTACATCTTAGCTTATTTAGTTTATTCAGTATGACCTAAACTATGTTGATATGTTAACAAGAATAACAAGTTGTTGTTCTCTGCATCCCTTTCTTACATTTTTCATATTGCCATGATGATCGACTAACACTTGGAGCCAGAAGTGTCAGTATCGTTAGATTGTCTTGTTTGTTTCTCTCCTCTCGCTCTCAGACGAGGGTAACAACTCGCCTGAGGGAGTTGTATTCAGGTCCTGCCTGGTGGGCTGACTGTTAGGAGTCGTTTGGGGGGTAGCATCGCCTGGTTTGGACAGCTGAGGCCCGTTCGAACACACCACTGCCCCCTCTGATCTGCTAAAGCTGAACAGCTTCCCTGGGCTGAAGGTCCTGTTGGGGGACTGGGACCTTTCCTGGTTCACGGACGCAGCCGTCACCACGGTCCCCGGCGCTGGTGTTACCGACAACGGCTCCTTCTTCAACTCTGGAGACTTCCGGAACTTGAAGCTGAGGAAGCCTGCTAGTTTGGCTTCTCCCCCAGTTGGGGACTGAGGGGTGAGGGCTGTGCCTGAGGAGAACTTCCCCTGCTGGGGGAAGATCTGCTTGAGCTTCATTACATTGCTGTTGCCCAGCAGAGAGCTGGGTCTCTTGAGCTTGTCCACAGGCTTCCACTGGGCCTTCTCATGGTGGTGCTGTTTGTCTGCCTTGTGGTACTCGCTTTCCTGCTGGGCCTCGGCCTGGAGCTCCACCTGACGCTGCAGCTCCTCCTCCTCAAGCTGCCTCCTCAGCTGTTGCTGGGAGTGCTGCTGGGCCTGACGCTCGTGCTTCTGCATATGAACAAGGTAATACTGTATGTATAATATGTGGCAGAAAGAAAGCAGACTTGGCAGGCAACACTATCTGTAACCACGTTCCCATCCACAGTTTTTATGCGAGTAAAGTCATATCTCATATATTATATCATAAGTTTCAGTGTAATTTTCGAAATGCCTGCAGATAATTTGTTCATTCGACATGATGGGATCTTTTTGTGTCGGTAAAATGTATTATGCTGGAAATGGCGGTGGAAATGCCTTTATACTTAAATATTGATATAATAACCATCACATTATCGTAAATTTGGAGACAACCCGATGATATGGTATGTGGTCCTCCCACTACGACTCGGGAGACAGTTTATTAGGCTTCACTACAGTTTTGTTAGGTCCGCACGACTCGCTGCCATTTCCGACTCACTCTTCCACGCCCAAACTCCAGCCATGTCTTCAAAAACAGAACAGCCCAAGAAAGTCTTCTTCTTAGGCCTTGGATATCATACACCATTTAGTCCACTTTTATTCATGGATTAGCAACATTTTACTTCTCATTCTGAACAAGTCATATGACATTACATGCACTTCCGTCTGCTCTGGACTTTACATCGAGAGCCATGATTTCCTCTCGACAGCTGCTCTTGACGTCTTTCCTACCTCAAACTTTGAATTTCGGCAGATTTTTGGACAAACATCAGTGGTGCGTGAAAACATCCCCATAACATGCTGACCACACCACTCTCATTAAATGTGCGAGCATTGCAAAATAAATGTATAATGTAATATAACTTGGTTCTATTTTTGACGCTTGACACGCTGCAAGTTCCCCCTCGCTGCAAGTCCTGCCTCTACCAACTCCTCATTGATTTAAGGAGCATATACCCATGTGGGTGATTGAAAGCTGAACTGAGGTCCATACTCTAGTCCAGTTGGTGGTGGCAATGCACGTCCACAGAAGACAACTGAAGGAGGAGAGATTATTAGAAACTAACAAAATGTCCCCTTTTTTCTGTGGATTAACTGTCGGAGTAAAAAACACACAATTTTGACTCAAAATGGGTCAAAAATTCTACAAATATCCGGGACAAAAAGGACCTTGTGCATTTCAGGTAAAATAACACCCTGATGTTTATATCCCAGGACAAATTAGCTAGCAACAGCAAGCTAGCTAGCTAAATTACCATGAATTTTTAATGCATTTGGACAAAATCAACATGGGGTTTGGTCAGCATGTTAGAGTAGAGTGTTCGTTCTCCGCTGATCAAATTTGATCAACTAAATTGTCAAAAGAGCAGCACGACATCTTGCCTTGTATTGCTGTTTTGTACAGATAACTGTACAAAACAAAATGATTTGTTGCCACTCCTGGCCCTGTCGCAGAATGCTTCCTTATGACTGCATGTGATAAGATAGCCTACTACAAGGGATTTTATTAACCAGCTTCATGAGGTAGTCACCTGGAATGCTATTCCAACAGTCTTGAAGGAGTTCCCACATACGCTGAGCACTTGTTGGATGCTTTTCCTTCACTCTGCGGTCCAACTCATCCCAAACCATCTCAATTGGGTTGAGTTCGGATGAATGTGGAGGCCAGGTCATCTGATGCAGCACTCCATCACACTCCTTCTTGGTCAAATAGCCCTTACACATCCTGGAGGTGTGTTTTGGGTCATTGTCCGGTTGAAAAACAAATGATATTCCCACTATGGGATGGCATATCGCAAACCAGATGGGATGGCATATCGCTGCAGAATGCTGTGGTAGCCATGCTGGTTAAGAGTGCCTTGAATTCTAAATAAGTCACAGACAGTGTCACCAGCAAAGCACCCCCACACATCACACCTCCTCCTCCATGCTTGAAGGTGGGAACCACACATGCGGAGATCATCCGTTCACCTACCCTGCATCTCACAAAGACGCGGCGGTTGGAAGCAAAAGTCTCATTTTTGGAATCATCAGACCAAAGGACAGATTTCTACTGTTCTCATGTCCACTGCTCGTGTTTCTTGACCTAAGCAAGTCTCTTCTTCTTATTGGTTCCCTTAAGTAGTGGTTTCTTTGCAGCAATTCGACCATGAAGGCCTGATTCACGCAGTCTCTGAACAGTTGATGATGAGATGTGTCTTTTACTTGAACTCTGTGAAGCATTTATTTGGGCTGCAATCTGAGGTGCAGTTAAACTCTAATGAACTTAACCTCTGCAGCAGAGGTAACTCTGAGTCTTCCTTTCCTGACCTTTATGTCTTAAAGTAATGATGGACTGTTGTTTCTCTTGGCTATTTTGACCTGTTCTTGCCATAATATGGACTTGGTCTTTTACTAAATCTTCTGTATACCAACCCTACCTTGTCACAACAAAACTGATTGGCTCAAACACATTAAGAAAAGACATTCCACAAATTAACAAGGTACACCTGTTAATTGAAATGCATTCCAGGTGACTACCTCCTGAAGCTGGTTGAGAGAATGCCAAGAGTGTGCAAAGTTGGCATCAAGGCAAAGGGTGGCTACTTTGAAGAATCTCATATATAAAATATATTTTTATTTTTTGGTTACTACATGATTCCATATGTGTTATTTCATAGTTTTGATGTCTTCACTATTATTCTACGATGTAGAAAATTGTAAAAATAAAGAAAAATCCTGGAATGAGTAGGAGTGTCAACTTTTGACTGATACTGTAAACTTACGCGAAAAAGTACATTTTGTGTGCACTATATCATCACGCACTGTTTAAAAAAAAATCTGCAACAAGTCTTTTTGGTGGAAACATACCACTGGTGGGGAAATGTACATATTTTCTTTATGCAGATTCTAGAATGCAAATCTGTCACCAATTGGATGGAAACCTAGCTTGTGACCAGCTTTGGTTTCATGACTGTGTAAAGTTAGATGCCATATGCTGACATCAGCTTTCATGACTGTATGAAATACGTTATGTCATGACATTATGACAGCATTATGTTATTATGAAGGCCAACGTTAACAGAGGGTTCAAATGAAGTTTCATACTTTGGTCAGTACAAAAGGATGCCCTTCCGTGGCTATATGTATCCGAAAATGCAAAGAATATCCACCAAAAGGACACAAACTTGGAGGATGTTAGTGATTGACAAGGGTGAGATACAAAGTACATTATATGCTCTGTGGATTTAGCCAAAAGTGTTTAGAGCTATGCGACTGTACCTTGAAAGCCTCCCTTCGACGGTACTCTAGTTTGGCCATCTCGTCTGCGACCCATCCAGGAATATCAGGGATGGCCACATGGATGACGTATTTGAGGAGGATGGCAAAATGCTGTATATCCCAAAACAAGAAAGAAAACAAACACTGACATGAGAACACAGAAAATTATAGATTGCTGGTATCAAATCCTAGATGCCATTGCCTGCCATTGTGCCCTTGAGCAAGGCACTTAAACCCCCCCACAACAACTGCTCTGCGGGCATCCAATATGGCAGCCCCTTGCTCCAACCTCTCCAACCTATGTATGTATGTGTGTCTTACAGAGGGTTTGGGATAAAGCGGACGTCAAATTTCAGTTAGACCTTGCGTACAATTGAGGATTAATGTGATCTTAACCTCTATCAGAGTGGATAGAGTATGTGTGATGTTGCAATGCTGTGTGTGGTGTGTAGAGGGAGCTGCTTGCTCTTCTCAAGCCCGGCTAGATCAGCCGGTGAAGCATCAGACTCTTACTCTCAGGGTCTTGGGTTTGAGCCACACATTGGGCACAAGCACTTTAGCAATAGTTTCTCAGTTACCTGTCCTTTCCTTTTTCATTTTGAAGACAGCACAATGTAGATCTAACCTCTTGTTCAATGCTGCAATTGATATTCAAAACAAGATGTCATCTTTGAATGAAGGCTATTTACTTGTGTTTAGATAACACCTCCTCCTTTTTTTGCTATGGTCCATTGTTTCATATTCTGTAATCTTTGTGGATCTAAGTACAGTGTCCTTGGTTTTGATAAAGGTAGTATATAAAAAGTACCACAATTGCTACGATTGTTGTCTGTATTTGTGGCATCGATCTACTCGGTGTCACAGAGTGAAGACAAAATGGCTGGCTACGTTTTACCTCCAGTACCACGATGAAGATGATGACCATCTCAGGGCTCAGCCAGGGGAAGAGACGCTGCAGCTGACCACACTGGCCAATGAGATAACAGTTCACCATAATGGCTATCAAGCCCATGGCCTCCATTGCTGTCTGCACACAGAGAGTGAAATCTCTGAGGAAAAAGAACTTTATGAAATAAATAACAGTTAGCATGCTTTTTTTGCAGAGATGCTTGAAATGCATGATTCTAAAATGGTTCTCTGACCTTAATTGCAGGTGGGGTAAATTTACACTAAGTGTACAAATCATTATGAACACCTGTTCTTTCCAAGATATAGACTGACCAGGTGAATCCAGATGAAAGCTATGATCCCTTATTCAAATCAAATCATGGTTAGCAGATGTTAATGCGAGTGTCGCAAAATGCTTGTGCTTCTAGTTCCGACAGTGCAGTAATATCTAACAAGTGACCTAACAATTGACCAACAACTACCAAATACACACAAATCTAAAGGGGTGAATGAGAATATATAAATATATGGATGAGTGAAAGCCGAGTGGCATAGGCAAGGTGCAATAGATGGTATAAATACAGTAAACATTATTAAAGTGGCATTATTTAAAGTGGCATTGTTTAAAGTGACTAGTGATCCATTTATTAAGTGGCCAGTGATTGGGTCTCAATGTAGGCAGAAGCCTCTCTGAGTTAGTGATTGCTGATAGCAGTCTGATGGCCTTGAGATTGTCTTTCGGTCCCAGCATTGATGCACCTGTACTGACCTCGCCTCCTGGAAGATAGCGGTGTGAATAGGCAGTGGCTCGGGCGGGTGGTTGTTGTCCTTGATTATCTTTTTGGCCTTTCTGTGACATTGGATGCTGTAGGTGTCATGGAGGGCAGGTAGTTTGCCCCGGTGATGCGTTGTGCAGACCGCACCACCCTCTGGAGAGCCTTGCGGTTGAGGGCGGTGCAGTTGTGTGATATAACCTGAAAGGATGCTCTCGATTGTGCATCTTTAAAGGGTTGTCAGGGTTTTGGGTGACAAGCCTCATTTCTTCAGCCTCATGAGGTTGAAGAGGCGCTATTGCACCTCTTCTTTGGTACAGGAACAATGGTGGACATCTTGAAGCATGTGGGGACAGCAGACTGGGATAGGTAGGGAGCAATTTAATATGAAAACACACCAGCAAGATGGTCTGCACGCAGCTAGGGATGCCGTCTGGGCCAGCAGCCTTGCGAGGGTTAACACGTTTAAATGTTTTACTCACATCGGCCACAGAGAAGGAGAGGGGTGGGCGCAGTCCTTGTTAGTGGGCCATGACGTATTATCCTCTAAACTGGCAAAGAAGGTGTTTAGTTTGTCTGGAAGCTTGACGTCGGTGTCCTGGTTTTCTTTTTGTAGTCCGTGATTTCCTGTAAAACCTGTCACATACGTCTCGTGTCTGAGCCGTTGAATTGCGAATCCACTTTGTCCCTGTACCGACATTTCGCTTATTTGTTTGCCTTGCGGAGGGGATAACTACACTGTTTATATTCAGTCATATTCTCAGACCTCTTTCCATGGTTAAATGCAGTGGTTTGACACCATCCATCCACGGTTTCTGGTTAGGGTAGGTTTTAATAGTCACAGTGGGTATAACATCTCCTATGCACCTCCTTATAAACTCACTCACAGACTCAGCGTATAGATCGATGTTGTTATCTGAGGCTGACCGGAACATATCCCAGACCGCGTGATCAAAACAATCTTGAAGCGTGGATTCCGCTTGGTCAGACCAGCGTTTTGAATGATTCTTGTCACTGGTTCATCCTGTTTGAGTTTCTGCTTATAAGACGGTAGGAGCAAGATGGCGTCGTGGTCAGATTTTCCGAAGGGTGGGGGAGGGATTTGTATGCATCACAGGAGTTAGAGTAGCAGTGATCGAGTGTATTACACCCGTGCATAGTGCAATCAATATGCTGATAGAATTTAGTTAGCCTTGCTCTCAAATTTGCTCTATTAAAATCCTCAGCTACAATAAATGCAGCCTCAGGATATATGGTTCCAGTTTACATAGAGTCTAGTGAAGTTCCTTGAGGGCCGTCTTGGTGTCTGCTTGAGGGGGAATGTACACAGCGTTGACGATAACTGATGAGGATTCTCTTGGGAGATAATATATCCGGCATTTGATTGTAAGGAATTATAGGTCGGATGAGCAGAAAGACTTGAGTTCCTGTATGTTGTTATTATTACACCATCTTCCCAGAGAGGAGTTTAACTCTGTTGGCGCGATGCATGGAGAAGCCCGGTGGTTGAACTGATCCCGAGAGAGCCATGTTTCCATGAAACAAAGAATGTTACAATCTCTGATGTCTCTCTGGAAGGCAACCCTTGATCGGTTTTCTGTCTACCTTGTTGTCAAGAGACTGGAGCGGTGGGCGATGTGCACGTCTACGGAACCTGACCTGGAGGTCGTTCCATCTGCGGCGCCGTTGTTTTAGGTCAGCTTCTGGGATTAGGTCCATTGTCCTGGGTGGTGGTCCGAACAGACGACCCTCTTCGGGAAAGTCGTATTCCTGGTCGTAATGTCGGTGAATTGACGTTGCTCTTATATCCAATAGTTCTTCCCGGGCTGTATGTAATAAGACTTAAGATTTCCTGTGGTAACAATGTAAGAAATAATACATAAAAACACAATTCTGCATAGTTTCCTAAGAACTCAAAGCGAGGCGACCATCTCTGTCGGCGCCATCTTGCTTTTCAGTATATTCACAGAATTTAAACATACAGTATATAGATTTACATGGAGTGTATTGATGTCACTTGTTAAATCCACTTCAATCATTGTAGATGAAGGGGAGGAGACAACAGGTTAAAGAAGGATTTTTAAGCCTTGAGACAATTGAGACATGGATTGTGTATGTGTGCCATTCAGAGGGTGAAAGGCAACACAAAAAGAAAGAAAAAAGTGCCTTTGAACGTGGTACTGTAGTTGGTGCACATGTTTGTGTCAAGAACTGCAACGCTGCTGGATTTTTCACACTTAACTGTCCACCAGCCAACCTGACGCGACTGTGGGAAGCATTGGAGTCAACATTGGCCAGCATCCCTGTGGAACGCTTTCGACACCTTGTAGAGTCCATGCCCAGATTAATTGAGGCTGTTCAGAGAGGGTGCAATTCATTATTTGGAAGGTGTTCTTAATGTTTTGTACACTCAGTGTAAATCTATATACTGAATGTCTAAATTATGTGAATATACTGTATGTCCTGGGTTATTCCAGGATAAACTCATATTGGAGAGTAGAAGTGCTGACCTAGGATGATTTTTGCCATTTAGATTATATGAACAAGGGGGGCCTGATTCTAGATCAACACTCCTACTATGAAACATATTTTAAATACGGGCCCAGATGTGAGTGACCAAATGACCTGCCACTGTCCAATGCTCTCCACCCTCTGGCCAAAGGGCCTCTGCAGGCCTGTGCAGAGCTTCAAGGCGTCACTCCGGATTTCAATGATGTTGTTGATGAGGGCCCACATGGCAGCCAGCGGGAAGGCTGAGGAGAAGAGCACCACGTAGCCAAACTGGATGAACATCTCCTGGTAGTCCTGCAGGGTGTCCTGTTGGGTCAGAGGTCAAAGGTATGAGGTCAAAGTCGCATAGTCACAAAGTCACATAGAATAGCATTTGTGTTTCAAATCACTTTTTACTTTCAATTTGAATGTACTGCTGCATGTACCAGCTACTAACACTAGCCAGAAATACTCTCCAAGTCCATTAAATTAAACAGGTGTCCAATATAAACTGACAGCAGGTCAAGTGCATAAAAACAGATCTGATGACGAAGACACACCTCATATGTCTGCATGCAGCTCTCAACCTCTGCTTGGCTGAGAATGACAGACTTGGGCTCATCAGGCGGGTCAATCCAGGACTTTGTTGCCTTTTTCTCTGGGATTGGACTCTTCCATCTCTGACATACTAGCGTGTCATAGCCATTTGGTGGGGAGACACTAGTCTCCTTGGTCTCAGAGGACTCATAGGTGACAATGTCAGTCACTATCTCAAAGATGCTGGAAGGATCCATGGCCTCCTCCACCAACGTGGGACTGTCCTCCAAGAAGCTGTCCTCTGGCTGGGTCGCCAAGGCAATGTCCCTGGCAACATGCACCTTCTCATTGAAGCTAATCTTCCGTTGCCTCAGTGTGTAATTTATGTCCCACTCTTCCTCTGTGAACCTATAGCCAGCTTTTAGATCTCCTCTCTTCTTCTGTTCTGTCTGTCCAGGAAATGTGGCAGGGCCTTTGGGGCTTAGCAGGGACTGGATAGTCCATGAAGCCTGGGACTTTCCTAGAGCCAAGCGGCTGTATTTGAGCACTATGGCCTGGAGAATCTCCCACACGACCTTGGGGGTAAATACTCCTAGTTTGTGATGCTCGTACAGATAAGGCTGGAGCACTTCCTTGATGTTCTGGAGGAACTGGCGGAAGATCAGGAGAGTGGCTAGCGTCTGTGAGGAGACAGTGTGAGTGATTCAGTTGCTATTCCTTGGGGATTTTTTGTTTGTTTGTTTGATCAATTGTGTTTTCCATTATCCAAATCTAATTGACATATTTTACCTCCTTCAGCCGGTCCATGTCCTTGAGGTAGAATCCGATGTAGAAAAGGCTAAGGTAAGAATTGATAAACTCAAACTGCAAAATGAAGAGAAGGACTTTAAATCAGACATTGCATTTCTCAACATATATACAAAAGTGTTAGTCAATAATACACCCCTGTGGATAACAGTGGTCGAAATCAAAAAAGAAGAAATATCTAACTTACAAAAACCATTTTAATGATGAGATTATTCTCATAGGCACTCTGAAGTCTGTAGTTCTCTGTAAGAAAATAATACCAATCACCAAAAGACATTGCTCCATTTGATACTGATTACTGAACAAACCTGTGTGATCACTTTGTACAACACTACATACCTGGTTTGAGGAGTTAGCGAGGTGACTTTGGTCAATTTTTGAGTTCAACTCGCGATATCCGGGGCTACAGAAGTGGCTCACATTTTAGACAGGTACATTTACATTTAACAATTCCTTCAGAACTAACCTGCTCCAGGGCAGGCTAACTCAGGGCTAACTCTACTAATCCTGAATGAAATGCCTGAGCTGCAAGTTGAGGACCAATTGAAACAGGTTTCCTCACTTTGACAAAGATTGCGTCATCGGCATCTTCATTTGAGGAAAACGACTGATTTAAATATTGTTTCTGTGTGTGTTTAAGAAATAGTCATGTTAAAATACTTAATGAAAATATTTTCATCGATAGGAATGGGGAAAATAAGCACACATTAATAAGCACACCAAAGACGACATTAACAATAAGTAATAAAATAAAGACGGGACTTGTAAAAGCCTATTTCACACCATAGCCTGCTAAATCTGCAAGATCACTTTTGTTAAATTTGGACTTCGGCACAAATGTGGCACTGAATCGCCCATGGATGTTTCAGCATTGTCTCAATGAAGAGTTCGGCATTCGACTAGCCACGTACGACATGCACGCACAGTTTAAAGTCTGCTAGAGTTAGTGGCAGGTGGACGAGCATTATCCACCGTCAGTGGCGTAGCGGTGCCTGGAGAAGTGTGTATACTCTAATTTTGCTAAAATAAATCCAAACGGCCCGCCCGGTGAAGGAAAGGCGCCCTGTGTGAAAAATTTGGAGAAACCGTGACATACTCTGAATGATCTAAAATGATAAATCCCATATTGGTGTTTCACAGTCAGGCCAACCCAAGCTGTACTGAGCAAGAAGGCTAATAGTAGGCCCACTATTGAAATAGATAAGAGGCTGTCAACTGAGTCAGAAATTCACAGGTTTCAGATTTGTATTTTTTTTCTTTCTGGTTTTCCCTCTCAAAGTCACACTTTCATTCATAGAAAAACAACAAATTGCATGTTCTCAGTCCACAACAATGCTTAAACCACATTAGGTGACCACTTTTGAGGTCTGGGAAAAATCTGAGCTATTACATTTTTTGGTGTTTTGTTACCCTTTTATTCAAGTGTGCAGGCACCAAGCACTGTTGTTTGGTTAGCGGTGTTTCAGTAGCGCACATGAAATGGAGTTTGCAAAACAAATCGCCACTGTATTGATGCAACTAATCAAGATATTATTCTGCCAAGTACTAGGTAATAGGCTACTTTATAGCTAGTTAACATTTAACTGAGAAGATTTTTGTGAAAGCCTTTCCATCTACCCGAAGACAGTTAGGCCTATCTATATTAGCGCCAATATATTTTTTCTGTTCCTTAGTTGTTTGAAACATGGACATTTTACTTCATATTGTGAGGCATGTCTTACCTTGTTTCAAAGTAGCCAAGCCAAAAACTGATCATAGGAATGTTGAGGGATTTAAACAAAACACTTCCTCATAATCAACTTGCTTGTCTATTGCCTAGCAGCCAAAGGCATTATCCTCTTCACAGTATTAGCACACCATGATAGTTGTTGCATCTTTAGATCTCCCACTTTCTAAAATTCAAACAGATATTTCCATCTCTGTCCATGAAACCGCTTGCTTGCGGTGAGCATTTTAGGACACTGTTTTCCTACAAAATGCATTTTGGAACATTTGCGTGTAGGCCTACAGTACCACCATGTGCACATTGCTGCACTTAAAATGTGAAAAAAATACTATTTTTATCCAAATTCTAAGCGAAACATTCAGATCTTTTCCATCATCCTTATTAATTTATACGCCGTGTACCTCCACATCACTAATTTGATACCCATCAGTGGGGATTAAGGAATTAGTATATGCAATGCCGACTGAAGAAATAGTGGGTATATGGCATATACCTGCCTATAGCCTCCACTACACCATTGTCCACAGTCATAATACAGATGAAAAGCTAACTGAAGCTGGTTATCTTTTGAAAACCCTGAGTAGATCTAGCTTGCATCGTAGTATACCCCTCTGATGAGATCAAAGCCAGTGTTCTTAAAGCATCTCAGACTAAGAGTGCTGATCTAGGATCAGTTTTGCCTTGCATATCATAATGAATAAGATTACATGGACAGGGAGGGACCTGACCCTAGATCCGTACTTCTATTCTGAGATGGGTGCTCACTGTTCCAATCATTCCTCACCTGGTGCTGATATTAATGAATCTCAGCTGCACAGCTTACCCATATAATTGAGCCAATGGGCGATCTTCCTATACACCTCATCACATATAGTCACAACGATGGCCAGCAACATTTTAGGAATGAATCTTGTGATACTGGGTAACTCCTTAATTTCCATCACAAACTCCTATAAAAAAAGGAGATAAACCACAACATGGGCATATTGAATTACAGAAAGACAGGTTAATTAACACTGTAGCCATTCTCTTTTATCTTAAAAGTGCCTACTCCTCAAAAGTGAATTGGTTTGCATGTGATTTAAATGGGGCAGCAGGTAGCCTAGTGGTTAGAGCATTGGGCCAGTAACTGAAAGGTTGCTAGATTGAATCCCTGAGCTGACAAGGTACAAAATCTGACGTTCTGCCCCTGAACAGGCAGTTAACCCACTGTTCCTAGGCTGTCATTGTAAGGAGCTCCCCTCTAAACGTGTTAGCAATGCATATTATTAACGGGAATTAAGCTGCCGCCCTGAACCTTCTTGCAATACCGGACCGTGTTTGATGATCATGACTTTTGGGAATATGTTGGATGAGGCTATTTCCTGTCGACTAAGCTGTCTCTTACCTGCATCTCCAGACAGACGAGCATGGCCAAGAAGACGAAGCAGAGACAGAGGAGACAGATGGGGAGGCTGACCATCCACCTGAACATTGTCCTCTTCCAGGGTGGGTAATATAACTCCTCACAGCCTGTTATTGGACTGCACCGCTTCACACCCTGCACACAGAGATACAGGCTTCATCGAGCACCAACTAAAATGCTTGCGCCCAAACCCACGACCCTGAGACTAAGAGTCGCATGCTTTACAGAGTGAGCTAGCTCTGCCTTTATAAACCATAGGAGGCATGTGTCCCCCCAAAGACACAATGGTAGTTGAGAAGATCAGGACCGCCAGCTAAAAATTTACGCCCAACGTGGGGCTCGAACCCACGACCCTGAGATTAAGAGTCTCATGCTCTACCGACTGAGCTAGCCGGGCCTGGTAGCAACAGTAACAGTAGCAGTCTCCCTGCCCCAACCCTTGGAATTCACACAACACTCTCCAAGCCTAGAGCTCATATTACTTCTCACTGTAGACTCTGGCCCTGGAACAACCCTGGAAAAGCTACTTGAGGCTGGTGATGGAATTTGTACTCTGGCCTTAGTCCTGAAGGAACCAAACAGCACTGTTAGTAATCTAAGGCTGGGATTCAAACTAAGGTGTGTTGTAGAGCGCTATCGACAATACGTCTTTTAAATGCAATGTTCCCACAGCAGATGTCGGCTCAATTGGAAAGTACCTTTAAATGTCAATGGCTCTACAACACGCCACAGATTGAATCTCGGACTAATCTCCAGATCTAAAGTATTGCGTAATTGGCCCGCTGCTCGATCAAGTTTTGGGTCCAAACATTTTAAGAGAAGAGATGAAGAGATGCTAGAACAAGGAGCGGAACCAGAACGACGAGCTCCACCCTCTCTCTTTGCACGTTTACATCCCGAATGCTCCACCCCCTTCCAAAATTCGAAAGATTCTAACACCTTTGAAATCATGATATGTCCAAATAACCAGTGACTTCTGCTCATTAGCCCACATTCCTTCCCGACAGATTCTACGGTACCAGTTATGTTTACCTAGATCTGTCCATGAGAGATTCATCTCAGCCTAACTCTGAAATGAGTAGGACGCAATAATAGGACACTCACCCGAAACTGGCGACGGGGCTCCTCAAGGGGCTCGGCGGGGGTGTCCAGTGTTCCCCACATGTATGCCAGCTCGGCCTCTCTCCGCTTCCATCTCTCCAGGAAGAGCGTCGCCCACACCACGTTGAAAAGGGCAAACACTACACAGCAGATGTCCTGGCTGGTCTGTCAGGGAGTGGGTGAGCCACATGAGATACATACAAAACACAGGGAACTTTGTACAGGAACTCAAAAGAACAAAGGGACTGTATCATTTTACATTGAAGTCATTTCGCAGACGCTCTTAATCCAGAGCGAATTAGATGAGCAATTAGGGTCAAGTGCCTTGCTCAAGGGTACGTCGACAGATTTGTCACCTTGTCGGCTTGGGGAATTAAGAGCTGTGGCAGGGGATACATTTTTGAAGTATAGGCCAACACATCCATGTTTTGTTACATGCTGTGTCATGCAGTGATTGTGAAAAGAAACACCTACACATATTCCCACAATAGGTGAGTCATTTGTATTGTATAACTGTGAAATCCCATTGTGTATGTTAGCTACATTTAGCCTAATCCACGATCTGTTTGTGCTATCTTGCCAACTCCTACGTCACTGTCACTGGCAGATTAGGTAGTAGGCTGAACGACATTGTGTATGATACATTAGTTACCGTATATTGCCAGGTTTCTTGGCCAGTGTGTGGTCTCCATTGAGGCATGTGATGCTGGATCACCTACCTGGTCAGCCTCTGCCAGGATCCACATCAGGAAGCCAACGACGGCAGGGTACAGCATGGAGTTGGTGTAGAAGCCCAGCCAGGCAAAGTACATGCCGATTTTCACCCCAAAGTAATCACAGACGTCATCTGGATCAGCAGCCACGGACCAACAACATGGACAAAAGACAGACAAAATGGGTTATTGGTTTCAGCTAGTGAATGATCATTTGAAGAAATGTGCATCTTTCCATTGATATTGCATTTGTAGTGCAGATAATTGTAACAATAAGTAATGCTGTATTGTCTCAACAGTTGCTGCTCACCCAAAGGCTGTCTCTCACAGACAGCTTGGACCCATGACGTCATCAGCTGACTGAGGATCCGTTGCTCGTGTAGAGGAAACACTTGACAGATTACTCCTCTGGCCACCAGTTCTGGAACTATAATAAAAAGTGAATGCCATTTATCAGATGATTTTATCCATTGCAACTGACAGTCATATGAGTGCATATTTTATTTACGGATGTGTGGTCAGAGCTCCCTATCCTGACGTTTCAAACTCTACCAACTGAGCAATAGAGGAATACATTATTCATGTCCATACTCTCCAAGGATATTTAAACGTTTGAGATCAATCAACATAGTTATCAGTCAAGAATGAAGCAGTCTTACTGTATATGTTGTCATGCTGTAGAGAAAGGGATTGATGAAATACAAAAATAACAGTTTACTGATTGGTTGTCCCTCCAGGAAGTGGATGTTGTGAAGGACCGCCCCTGGTTTGGCACGCAGGTTATCCAGCCAGTACTTGATGATACTCTGACGCTCCTAGAGACAAGGTAAGAGTGGAACAACCACATAGATTAAGGGATCAAGGTAAAAGTCAGCAACAGGATATACACTATATATGCAAAAGTATGTAGACACCCCGAGACATTAGTGGATTCGGCTATTTCAGTCACACCTGTTGCTGACAGGTGTATACAATCAAGCACACAGCCATGCAATCTCCATAGACAAACACTGACAGTAGAATGGCCTAACTGAAGAGCTTAGTGACTTTCAACGTGGCACTGTCATAGGATGCCACCTTTCCAACCAGTCAGTTTGTCAAATTTCTGCCCTGCTAGAGCTGACCCCGGGTCAACTGTAAGTGCTGTTATTGTGAAGTGGAGTCATCTAGGAGCAACAATGAAGTGGTAGGTAGGCCAGACATGCTCACAGAACCGGACCGCCGAGTGCTGAAGCGCCTAGCACGTAAAAATCATCTGTCCTCAGTGGCAGCACTCACTACCGAGTTCCAAACTGACTCTGGAAGCAATGTTGCACAAGAACTGTTTGTCGGAGGCTTCATGAAATGGAAGATTACCATACACAATGCCAAGTGTCGGCTGGAGTGGTGTAAAGCTCGCCACCATTGGACTCTGGAGCAGTGGTCAAACGTTCTCTGGAGTGATGAATCACGCTTCACCATATGCCGGTCTGATGGACGAATCTGAGAACGCTACCTCCCCTAATGCATAGTGCCAACTGTAAAGTTTGGTGAAGGAGGAATAATGGTCTGGGGCTGTTTTTCATAGTTCAGGCCCCTTAGTTCCAGTAAAGGGAAATCTTAATGCTACAGCATACAATAACATTCTAGACGATTCTGTGCTTCCAACTTTGTGGCAACAGTTTGGGGAAGGCCCTTTCCTGTTTCAGCATGACAATGCCCCCATGCACAAAGCAAGGTCCATACAGAAATGGTTGTCGAGATTGTTGTGGAAGAACTTGACTTGCCTGCACAGAACCGTGACCTCAACCCTATCGAACACCTTTGGGATGAATTGGAACGCTGACTGTGAGCCAGGCCTAATTGCCCAACATCCGTGCCCGACCTCACTAATGCTCTTATGGCTGAATGGAAGCAAGTCCCCGCAGCAATGTTCCAACATCTAGTGGAAAGCCTTCCCAGAAGACTGGAGGCTGTTATAGCAGCAATGTTCCAACATCTAGTGGAAAGCCTTCCCAGAAGAGTGGAGGCTGTTATAGCAGCAATGGGGGGACCAACTACATATTAATGCCATGATTTTGGAATGGGATGTTCAACGAGCAGGTGTCCACATACTTTTGGATATTACGTGTATATCGGAGATGTTTAAATATGTTTGCAGATTATGGCCATAACGGATACAAACCTGTGAGGTGAAAAAGATCAATTCGCTCTCTATGTTCTCATAGATGTGATCTTCCTCACAGGAAAACCTGCGTGTTCCACCTCCGTACTGTGGTTTCACCACTTTGTGCATTCCCAACAGCTCTGCACCACGCAGCAAGCTGAGGAGAAATGGAGGATGGGGGGGGATAAGGATTTCAGCGGGTCAGATATTGCCTTTAATTAACAGTCCTGTTTCAGTCTCTATTTACTGAGCCTGATCCCATATCTGACTTTGCTTGTCTTGCCAACTCCTCCTATGGTCATTGTGATACCAAACGTTGCGACACAGAACAAAAATACCTGGAACCAGGTTACTATTTACGAATTTGATGTTTACGAATGATGTGGTAACGATGTGAGTACGTCGGCTGCCAAATAGTGGTGCTTGTTTCAAACAATTACACAGAAACAAAATAGTACTTATTAGGTCATTATCAAGTTTTCAAGTTTTAATGTCATATGCACAAGTACAGTGAAATGCCTTTCTTGCAAGCTAAAACCAACAATGCAGTAATCAATATCAATGTAGCACTAAAAATTACATACCGTAGAACACACGAGAAAAAAAGAAGAAATGAGAAGAACATGTAAGTAAGCATACTATACAGTATGTCCATAGGGGCACAGGGGCATACTATACAGTATGTCCATAGGGGCACAGGGGCATACTATACAGTATGTCCATAGGGGCACAGGGGCATACTATACAGTATGTCTATAGGGGCACAGGGGCATACTATACAGTATGTCTATAGGGGCACAGGGGCATACTATACAGTATGTCTATAGGGGCACAGGGGCATACTATACAGTATGTCTATAGGGGCACAGGGGCATACTATACAGTATGTCTATAGGGGCACAGGGGCATACTATACAGTATGTCTATAGGGGCACAGGGGCATACTATACAGTATGTCTATAGGGGCACAGGGGCATACTATACAGTATGTCTATAGGGGCACAGGGGCATACTATACAGTATGTCCATAGGGGCACAGGGGCATACTATACAGTATGTCCATAGGGGCACAGGGGCATACTATACAGTATGTCCATAGGGGCATACTATACAGTATGTCTATAGGGGCACAGGGGCATACTATACAGTATGTCTATAGGGGCACAGGGGCATACTATACAGTATGTCCATAGGGGCACAGGGGCATACTATACAGTATGTCTATAGGGGCACAGGAGCATACTATACAGTATGTCTATAGGGGCACAGGGGCATACTATACAGTATGTCTATAGGGGCACAGGGGCATACTATACAGTATGTCTATAGGGGCACAGGGGCATACTATACAGTATGTCCATAGGGGCACACTATACAGTATGTCCATAGGGGCACAGGGGCATACTATACAGTATGTCTATAGGGGCACAGGGGCATACTATACAGTATGTCTATAGGGGCACAGGGGCATACTATACAGTATGTCTATAGGAGCACAGGGGCCTACTATACAGTATGTCTATAGGGGCACAGGGGCATACTATACAGTATGTCTATAGGGGCACAGGGGCATACTATACAGTATGTCTATAGGGGCACAGGGGCATACTATACAGTATGTCTATAGGGGCACAGGGGCATACTATACAAGTATGTCTATAGGGGCACAGGGGCATACTATACAGTATGTCCACAGGGGCACAGGGGCATACTATACAGTATGTCTATAGGGGCACAGGGGCATACTATACAGTATGTCTATAGGGGCACAGGGGCATACTATACAGTATGTCCATAGGGGCACAGGGGCATACTATACAGTATGTCCACAGGGGCACAGGGGCATACTATACAGTATGGCTATAGGGGCACAGGGGCATACTACACAGTATGTCTATAGGGGCACAGGGGCATACTATACAGTATGTCTATAGGGGCACAGGGGCATACTATACAGTATGTCCATAGGGGCACAGGGGCCTACTATACAGTATGTCTATAGGGGCACAGGGGCATACTATACAGTATGTCTATAGGGGCACAGGGGCATACTATACAGTATGTCCATAGGGGCACAGGGGCATACTATACAGTATGTCTATAGGGGCACAGGGGCATACTATACAGTATGTCCATAGGGGCACAGGGGCATACTATACAGTATGTCTATAGGGGCACAGGGGCATACTATACAGTATGTCCATAGGGGCACAGGGGCATACTATACAGTATGTCTATAGGGGCACAGGGGCATACTATACAGTATGTCTATAGGGGTACATATATACTATACAGTATGTCCATAGGGGCACAGGGGCATACTATACAGTATGTCTATAGGGGTACAGGGGCATACTATACAGTATGTCCATAGGGGCACAGGGGCATACTATACAGTATGTCTATAGGGGCACAGGGGCATACTATACAGTATGTCCATAGGGGCACAGGGGCATACTATACAGTATGTCCATAGGGGCACAGGAGCATACTATACAGTATGTCTATAGGGGCACAGGGGCATACTATACAGTATGTCTATAGGGGCACAGGGGCATACTATACAGTATGTCTATAGGGGCACAGGGGCATACTATACAGTATGTCTATAGGGGCACAGGGGCATACTATACAGTATGTCCATAGGGGCACAGGGGCATACTATACAGTATGTCTATAGGGGCACAGGGGCATACTATACAGTATGTCCATAGGGGCACAGGGGCATACTATACAGTATGTCTATAGGGGCACAGGGGCATACTATACAGTATGTCCATAGGGGCACAGGGGCATACTATACAGTATGTCTATAGGGGCACAGGGGCATACTATACAGTATGTCTATAGGGGCACAGGGGCATACTATACAGTATGTCTATAGGGGCACAGGGGCATACTATACAGTATGTCCATAGGGGCACAGGGGCATACTATATAGTATGTCTATAGGGGCACAGGGGCATACTATACAGTATGTCTATAGGGGCACAGGGGCATACTATACAGTATTCCACAGGGGCACAGGGGCATACTATACAGTATGTCTATAGGGGCACAGGGGCATACTATACAGTATGTCCATAGGGGCACAGGGGCATACTATACAGTATTCCACAGGGGCACAGGGGCATACTATACAGTATGTCTATAGGGGCACAGGGGCATACTATACAGTATGTCCATAGGGGCACAGGGGCATACTATACAGTATGTCCATAGGGGCACAGGGGCATACTATACAGTATGTCTATAGGGGCACAGGGGCCTACTATACAGTATGTCTATAGGGGCACAGGGGCATACTATACAGTATGTCTATAGGGGCACAGGGGCATACTATACAGTATGTCTATAGGGGCACAGGGGCATACTATACAGTATGTCCATAGGGGCACAGGGGCATACTATACAGTATGTCCACAGGGGCACAGGGGCATACTATACAGTATGTCTATAGGGGCACAGGGGCATACTACACAGTATGTCTATAGGGGCACAGGGGCATACTATACAGTATGTCTATAGGGGCACAGGGGCAAACTATACAGTATGTCTATAGGGGCACAGGGGCATACTATACAGTATGTCTATAGGGGCACAGGGGCATACTATACAGTATGTCTATAGGGGCACAGGGGCATACTATACAGTATGTCTATAGGGGCACAGGGGAATACTATACAGTATGTCTATAGGGGCACAGGGGCATACTATACAGTATGTCTATAGGGGCACAGGGGCATACTATACAGTATGTCTATAGGGGCACAGGGGCATACTATACAGTATGTCCATAGGGGCACAGGGGCATACTATACAGTATGTCTATAGGGGCACAGGGGCATACTATACAGTATGTCCATAGGGGCACAGGAGCATACTATACAGTATGTCTATAGGGGCACAGGGGCATACTATACAGTATGTCCATAGGGGCACAGGGGCATACTATACAGTATGTCTATAGGGGCACATATATACTATACAGTATGTCTATAGGGGCACAGGGGCATACTATACAGTATGTCTATAGGGGCACAGGGGAATACTATACAGTATGTCTATAGGGGCACAGGGGCATACTATACAGTATGTCTATAGGGGCACAGGGGCATACTATACAGTATGTCTATAGGGGCACAGGGGCATACTATACAGTATGTCTATAGGGGCACAGGGGAATACTATACAGTATGTCTATAGGGGCACAGGGGCATACTATACAGTATGTCCATAGGGGCACAGGGGCATACTATACAGTATGTCTATAGGGGCACATATATACTATACAGTATGTCTATAGGGGTACATATATACTATACAGTATGTCCATAGGGTTACATATATACTATACAGTATGTCTATAGGGGTACATATATACTATACAGTATGTCTATAGGGGTACATATATACTATACAGTATGTCTATAGGGGTACATATATACTATACAGTATGTCTATAGGGGTACATATATACTATACAGTATGTCTATAGGGGTACATATATACTATACAGTATGTCTATAGGGGTACATATATACTATACAGTATGTCTATAGGGGTACATATATACTATACAGTATGTCTATAGGGGTACATATATACTATACAGTATGTATATAGGGGTACATATATACTATACAGTATGTCTATAGGGGCACAGGGGCATACTATACAGTATGTCTATAGGGGTACATATATACTATACAGTATGTCTATAGGGGTACATATATACTATACAGTATGTCTATAGGGGTACATATATACTATACAGTATGTCTATAGGGGCACAGGGGCATACTTTACAGTATGTCTATAGGGGCACATATATACTATACAGTATGTCTATAGGGGCACATATATACTATACAGTATGTCTATAGGGGCACATATATACTATACAGTATGTCTATAGGGGTACATATATACTATACAGTATGTCTATAGGGGTACATATATACTATACAGTATGCCTATAGGGGTACATATATACTATACAGTATGTCTATAGGGGTACATATATACTATACAGTATGTCTATAGGGGTACATATATACTATACAGTATGTCTATAGGGGTACATATATACTATACAGTATGTCTATAGGGGCACAGGGGCATACTATACAGTATGTCTATAGGGGCACAGGGGCATACTATACAGTATGTCTATAGGGGCACAGGGGCATACTATATAGTATGTCTATAGGGGCACAGGGGCATACTATACAGTATGTCTATAGGGGCACAGGGGCATACTATACAGTATGTCTATAGGGGCACAGGGGCATACTATACAGTATGTCCATAGGGGCACAGGGGCATACTATACAGTATGTCTATAGGGGCACAGGGGCATACTATACAGTATGTCCATAGGGGCACAGGGGCATACTATACAGTATGTCTATAGGGGTACATATATACTATAGAGTATGACTATAGGGGCACATATATACTATACAGTATGTCGATAGGGGTACATATATACTATAGAGTATGTCTATAGGGGCACATATATACTATACAGTATGTCTATAGGGGTACATATATACTATACATTATGTCTATAGGGGTACATATATACTATACAGTATGTCTATGGGGGTACATATATACTATACAGTATGTCTATAGGGGTACATATATACTATACAGTGTGTCTATAGGGGTACATATATACTATACAGTGTGTCTATAGGGGTACATATATACTATACAGTGTGTCTATAGGGGTACATATATACTATACAGTGTGTCTATAGGGGTGCATATATACTATACAGTATGTCTATAGTGGTACATATATACTATACAGTATGTCTATAGGGGTACATATATACTATACAGTATGTCTATAGGGGTACATATATACTATACAGTATGTCTATAGGGGTACATATATACTATACAGTATGTCTATAGGGGTACATATATACTATACAGTATGTCTATAGGGTTACATATATACTATACAGTATGTCTATAGGGGCACATATATACTATACAGTATGTCTATAGGGGTACATATATACTATACAGTATGTCTATAGGGGCACATATATACTATACAGTATGTCTATAGGGGTACATATATACTATACAGTATGTCTATATGGGTACATATATACTATACAGTATGTCTATAGGGGCACATATATACTATACAGTATGTCTATAGGGGCACATATATACTATACAGTATGTCTATAGGGGTACATATATACTATACAGTATGTCTATAGGGGTACATATATACTATACAGTATGTCTATAGGGGTACATATATACTACACAGTATGTCTATAGGGGCACATATATACTATACAGTATGTCTATAGGGGCACATATATACTATACAGTATGTCTATAGGGGCACATATATACTATACAGTATGTCTATAGGGGCACATATATAATATACAGTGCCTTCTGAAAGCATTCAGAACCATTCACTAAGAGACCCTGTGAGTTAGCAGACCAGCACCGTGTCTCACAGATACAGGGGCCAGATGATTCTCTGAGGCGAAACGCCATTCAATTCAGCAGGAGACACAAAATCAAATCAAATCAAATGGTATTGGTCACATACACATGGTTAGCGTTAGCAGATGTTATTGCGAGTGTAGCGAAATGCTTGTGCTTCCAGTTCCGACAGTGCAGTAATATAACAATTCCCCAACAACTACCTAATACACACACAGGGGTGAATGAGAATATATACATATACAGTTGAAGTCGGAAGTTTACATACACCTTAGCCAAATAGCCAGTTTTTCACAATTCCTGACATTTAATTCTAGTAAAAATTCTAGTAAAAAAATCCCTGTCTTAGGTCAGTTAGGATCATTTTAAGAATGTGAAATGTCAGAATAATAGTAGAGAGAATCATTTATTTCAGCTTTTATTTATTTCATCACATTCCCAGTGGGTCAGAAGTTTACATACACTCAATTAGTATTTGGTAGCGTTGCCTTTAAATTGGTTAACTTGGGTCAAACGTTTCAGGTAGCCTTCCACAAGCTTCACACAATAAGTTGGGTGAATTTTGGCCCATTCCTCCAGACAGAGCAGGTATAACTGAGTCAGGTTTGTAAGCCTTGCTCGCACACACTTTTTCAGTTCTGCCCACACATTTTCTATAGGATTGAGGTCAGGGCTTTGTGATGGCCACTCCAATACCTTGACTCTATTGTCCTTAAGCCATTTTGCCACATCTTTGGAAGTATGCTTGGGGTCATTGTCCATTTGGAACACCCATTTGCAACCAAGCTTTAACTTCTTGATTGATGTCTTGAGATATTGCTTCAATATATATCCACATAATTTTCCTACCTCATGACCCCATCTATTTTGTGAAGTGCACCAGTCCATCCTGCAGCAAAGCACCCCCACAACATGATGCTGCCACCCCGTGCATCACGGTTGAGATGGTGTTCTTCGGCTTGCAAGCCTCCCCCTTTTCCTCCAAACATAACGATGGTCATTATGGCCAAACAGTTCTATTTTTGTTTCATCAGACCAGAGGACATTTCTCCAAAAAGTACAATCTTTGTCCCCATGTGCAGTTGCAAATCGTAGTCTGGCTTTTTTATGGTGGTTTTGGAGCAGTGGCTTCTTCCTTGCTGAGTGGCCTTTCAGGTCATATCGATATTGGACGCGTTTTACTGTGGATATAGATACTCTTGTACCTATTTCCTCCAGCATCTTCACAAGGTCCTTTGCTGTTGTTCTGGGATTGATTCACACTTTTCACACCAAAGTGCATTCATCTCTAAGAGACAGAATGTGTCTCCTTCCTGATCGGTATGATGGCTGCGTGGTCCCATAGTGTTTATACTTGCGTACTATTGTTTGTACAGATGAACGTGGTACCTTCAGGCATTTGGAAATTGCTCCCAAGGATGAACCAGAGTTGTGGAGGTCTACAATATTTTCTCTGAGGTCTTGGCTGATTTCTTTAGATTTTCCCATGATGTCAAGCAAAGAAGCACTGAGTTTGAAGGTAGGCCTTGAAATACATCCACAGGTACACTGCCAATTGACTCAAAGGATGTCAATTAGCCTATCAGAAGCTTCTTAAGCGATGACATCATTTTCTGGAATTTTCCAAGCTGTTTAAAGGCACAGTCAACTTAGTGTATGTAAACTTCTGACCCACTGGAATTGTGATACAGTGAATTACAAGTGGAATAATCTGTCTGTAAACAATTGTTGGAAAAATTGCTTGTGTCATGCACAAAGTAGATGTCCTAACGGACATGCCAAAACTATAGTTTGTTAACAACAAATTTGTGGAGTGGTTGAAAAATGAGTTTTAATGACTCCAACCTAAGTGTATGTAAACTTCTGACTTCAACTGTAAGTATATGGATGAGCGATGGTCAAGGTGCAGTATATGGATGAGCGGCATAGTCAAGGTGCAGTAGATGGTATAAAATACAGTATAAACATGTGATATGAATAATGTAAGATATGTAAACATTATTAAAGTGGCATTGCTTAAACACTGCAGGTCCTCGTTGCCACTCAGAAGCGTCATGCCCATAGGGGAGCAGGGGCCTTCGGTAAGTATTCAGATCCCTTGACTTTTCCCACATTTTGTTAAGTTACAGACTTATTGTAAAATTGATTAATGCCATCTTGCTGTGGGGGAACCAGCCCAAATCTCTCCGGGTACTCATCAACTCTGGGGCCGATGAGAGCTTTGTGGAGGCTACCATGGCGTCCGAGCTGGGAATTCCCACTCAGCCCCTCTCCATTCCCATGGACATTAGAGCGTTGGACGGGCACTCTATAGGCCGGGTCACCCACAATTACCACCCCATCAACCTACGTGTGTCAGGGAACCACAGCGAGAGAATCCAATTTCTGCTTAAGTCTCCTCATAATCCCATTGTATTGGGATTCTCTTGGCTTCAGCGACACAATCCCTCTGCTGGTGCCAACATGGTCTGGAGCCCATCCTGCCACTCTCATTGCCTGAAGTCAGCGCAGCCTGCCCACGGGACGTCTTCCTGGCGGCTCGGAAGTTGCCCCGGACGTCTCCGCCATTCCCGCGGAGTACCAGGACCTCTCGGAGGTGTTCGGTAAGGATCGACCTTCTCCCAGGCACCACTCTGCTCCGGGGACGACTGTACTCTCTGGCTATGGAGGACTCCCTAGCTGCAGAGTTCATCCATCTTTCTGCCTCCCCTGCCGGCGCAGGGTTCCTCTTTGTGGAGAAGAAGGACAAAACCCTGCACCTGTGCATCGACTACCAGGGCCTCAACGACATCACTTGAAAAACCGCTACCCGCTACCACTCATCAACCTCGACATTCGAGCCGCTCCAGGGGGCCTCCATGTTCTCCAGGCTGGACCTACCGAACGCCTACCACCTGGTGAGGATACGGGAAGGGGACGAGTGGAAGACTGCCTTCAACACGACCAGTGGTCACTACGAGTATCTGGTCATGCCATTTGGCCTTATCAACGTCCTTGCTGTGTTCCAAGCTCTGGTGAATGATGTTCTCTGTGACATGTTGATCAGGTTTGTCTTCATCTACCTCGACGACATCCTCGTTTTCTCCCGCTCCTCCCAAGAACACGTGCTCAACGTCCGACAGGTTCTCCAACGCCAATCGGAGAACCAGCTTTTTGTGAAAGCAGAGAAGTGCGAATTCCATCGCTCCAACATCCCCTTCTTGGGTTACATCATCGCTGCAGGGAGTGTACAGATGGATCCCAGGAAGGAGCGTGCAGTGGTGGATTGGCCCCAGCCTACATCCAGAGTGCAACTGCAACGTTTCCTGGGATTTGCCAACTTTTATCGCCGCTTTTTCCGAGGTTACAGCACCCTGGCTTTTCACCTGTCTGCACTCACCTCTCCCAAGGTTCCATACCTTATGGACTCTGCTCTGGATTACTGACCTCTGTCTGCCCTTGACCTGTCATTTTGCCTGCCCCCTGTTCTAGTAATAAACTTTTGTTACTTCGACACTGTCTGCATCTGGGTCTGCATCTGTCTGAAATGTGACAGTATGTGAGTGCGTATGCGTGTGTCAATATAAATGTGTGTGCATGTTGTGTGTGCTTTGGATTGTCAGTGTGCAAGAGTGGGTAGAGTTCTGTGAGAGTGCAAAGAGACCGTGCAAAAGGGTCAGCTCAGATAGTTAACATATAACCATTTCATTTTTGACAAAAATGTCAGGTCAGAAGTGGGATATCTTACTTCTCAAATGTGCTTGTAATGCAGAACGCATATCCCTGTGTGTGTTGATGCTGTCTGATCTGGATTTTAGCTTGTGGGATTCCCAGTCGGATATGGTTCAGCAGCCATAGCAAGGTGTGGTCATCTATGGTGTCTACAAAAAAAAAAAGAAATGGTCAGTTTCTAGATCAGCTTTTGCATTCATTTTATGTAGGAGCCCATTTCCATGCATTAATATTGAACCTGTCGCAATTGCGTGACCATTTTTTTTTTACACTTTATATTCTTGTCATTCATCAGACACTCTTGGAGCCACTTCATGAGTGTATTCACATAAGGATGTTGAAACGACATTCTCCAGAGCTTGGCAGAAGTAGCAGCAGTAACCGTGGGAGGACGGAGCCGTGGAAAGGTCAATCAAATAAGGTAAACACCTGAGAGTGTATGGGGCAAGGCACCACTGCATTAATGTCATCCCTTCTAGCAGGAATAAGTGCAATAATTAATATCCAATTTTGATCCATGTTGGAAACTTGGTTTGACTTTGATTACTGAAATTGATCCATGTGTAGCATGCATTCCCACAGCATGTGCAGAATCCTAGAGTACCTTACTTTGTAATAAACATACAGGTAATGCAGGGCTGCACAACCATCTTCCTGGAGATCTACTGTCCTGTAGGTCCAGTCCAACCCTCTTACTGGAGATCTACTGTCCTGTAGGTTTTCAGTCCAACCCTCTTATTGGAGATCTACCGTCTTGTAGGTTTACAGTCCAACCCTCTTCCTGGAGATCTACTGTCCTGTAGGTTTTCAGTCCAACCCTCTTCCTGGAGATCTACTGTCTTGTAGGTTTACAGTCCAACCCTCTTCCTGGAGATCTACTGTCCTGTAGGTTTTCAGTCCAACCCTCTTCCTGGAGATCTACCGTCCTGTAGGTTTTCAGACTAACCCTCTTCCTGGAGATCTACTGTCCTGTAGGTTTTCAGTCCAACCCTCTTCCTGGAGATCTACCGTCCTGTAGGTTTTCAGACTAACCCTCTTCCTGGAGATCTACTGTCCTGTAGGTTTTCAGTCCAACCCTCTTCCTGGAGATCTACTGTCCTGTAGGTTTTCAGTCCAACCCTCTTCCTGGAGATCTACCGTCCTGTAGGTTTTCAGACTAACCCTCTTCCTGGAGATCTACCGTCCTGTAGGTTTTCAGCCCAACCTTCTTCCTGGAGATCTACCGTCCTGTAGGTTTTCAGTCCAACCCTAATTTAGCATATCTGATTCAGCTATTTAAGGTCTTGTTGGGCAGCTAATTAGTAGAATCAGGTCTGTTAAATTAGCGTTGGACTGAAAAACCACAGGAAGGTAGATCTCCAGGAAGAGGGTTGGGCAGCCCTGAGGTAATGGATGTGATTCAGTATTCCCCGTGAACTGTTTCATGTCACGTCTCCGAGTGATTGGCTCATTGCCCACAACGGCTAATAAGATTCCCATCTACATTTCCCATCATGATTGAGGGGACTGAACCATAGAAGATGAATGTGGCGATTAAGTGTACCTGAGAATGTCATTAGGATATCACAGTCTTCCGTGGGAACCATTTTCAGCCAGGATTTATGGGACATGATGTACCGTCTGGCCTGCGAGAGGCGTTTCCCAAACAATTTGTCTAAAGGGGGAGAGGTAGAAGGGAGGAGAGAGAGGGCAAAGGGGGGATGCATAGACAGATGGAGGGTAAGAACAGTTCTCATCAGTGCCGTGTAGTGGGGTGACAGAAGGAGAGACGGAGGATTCTGCCAAAGTGTCAAATTCTCACGGCCAGCTTTGCCACTTTTCTACTAGTCAACAAGGCCAAAGCAGTTTGTTACTCCTTTCTCTCCTCAGACAATTTGAAATGCGCACAGATCATCCCAAATCGTGAAAGAATCAGAAATGACATTTTACTACATTTGCACAGGGCTTGGGCGATTCAAGTAGCTTCCTGCGCAACAGAACACGAGGCTCACCATTACATAAACACCAAACAAGTGTTTACTCCACTAAGCTGCAGTACTTGTAGGGTAGCTTTTGAAAACTGCTCTTGAAAACCAACCACCGCGTGGGAGGTACACACCACAGGCTCCAACTTAATCAGGTCAAAGGACAGGATAACAATGAGAATCTGGAATGCTCCTGTCAGTGCATTTACCCACTGAAGTGGGATCTCACTCATATGTCACCTACTACTGGCATGAGAAGTAGTCCTCTAACCTTCCTCCCTCTCTCCTGTTCTCTCTCACACGTATACAGACACCCACAAACACTACTGGGCTGCAGTGGGTGAGCCTTGTGTATAGCTTGTGCAGTAAAATGCATCTTGTCACTCTAACAGGGCACCACTGTAAGGGCTTGTGTTCTGAACAACATGCAGTACTCGATCCTTCCCCTTTTTTGCACAACCACATCTTATACTTTTATCTTCACTGCCAAGTTACAATGTTTAAACCAATGACAGCTCCATACCCGGGACTTCTAGTGCTGGGACTGTTAAGGGACTAATAGCTACACTACACTGAACAAAAATATAAACGCAACATGTAAAGTGTTGGTCCCATGTTTCATGAGCTGAAATAAAGGATCACAGAAATGTTCCATATGCACAAAAAGCTTATTTCTCTCAAATGTTGAGCACAAATTTGTTTACTTCCTAGTTATTGAGCATTTCTCCTTTGCCAAGATAATCCATCCACCTGACAGGTGTGGCATATCAAGAAGCTGATTAAACAGCATGAGCATTACACAGGTGCAGCTTGCGCTGGGGACAATAAAAGGCCACTGTAAAATGCCCAGATTGGTCACACAACACAATGCCACAGATGTCTCAAGTTTTGAGGGGGTGTGCAATTGGCATGCTGACTGCAGGAATGTCCACCACAGCTGTTGCCAGAGAATTTAATGTTAATTTCTCTACCATAAGTCGCCTCAAACATAGTTTTAGAGAAGTTGGCAGTACATCCAACCGGCCTCACAACCGCAGACCATGTTTTTTTTATGGTATCTGTGACTAACAGATGCATATCTGTATTCCCAGTCATGAGAAATCTGTAGATTAGGTAGGACCTAATGAATTTATTTTAATTTACTGATTTCCTCATATGACCTGTAAATTGTTGCATGTTGCGTTTATATTTTTGTTCAGTATAGTAGCAGCACGTAAAACAGCAAATATAGACAACGTAACTTTGTGATTGTACCTACAAGGCTGTCCCCAACTTAAAAAAAAATTGGTCGACCATATACCTTGCTACCGTGTCAGCGTGCATTGCGCACGGCCTGCCACCGGAGTCGATAGAGCGCGATGGGACAAGAACATCCCTTCCGGCCAAACCCTCCCCGAACCCGGGAGACGCTGGGCCAATGTAAACAACACTATAAATATGATAAGCCACCAGAGAATCTGTTGTAATGTTTTTACAAAATGTTTTTTTTAAACCTTTATTACAGCAAAACCTAAAAACAGTTGAATGCAATTTCCGAAATTGAACGGTTTATTTATTATTTACGCAAATTATTCAAACTAAACTGCTTGATTTCATTTCAAATATGGAATGACTCTTATGGTGTGTGATGACACGAATGAAGGAATGACTGATTGACACAGTAGACTATATAAGTATTGAAATATAGGCGTAAGTAAGTTACGATACAAAGACTAAACACGATGCGCTCTTTGGCCTATACTAAGCCTAATGATAATGACATGACTTATTATTATAATGACAGTCATAATAGTAGTAACAACAATAAGAAGGAGATCAAGAAAAAGTAATGTTATTATTATAAAAATACTTTTTCTGACTATTTGGAAGAGTGTAAACAACACTAAATAAATGATAAGTAATACCAGAGAGGCTGTTCTAACGAAAAAAACATGTAAAGCCTTTATTACAGCATGTCAAATATTAAAAACAGACACATTTGTGAAATTGTTTATCTGACATGTTGTGGGTGCGTGAGTCTTGGTGCTCACGGAATCAGTAGGCTATTAAACAAACACTCAATCAGAAGCAGGACCTGTCTTATTTCTGTAGATATATATGTATGATTTATTAAGCCAGACACATTTAACAGTTAGGCATTGATTATACATCTAATTAAGTTGGCGTTTCCTCTCTCCTCTCACTTTTCTTAGACAATGAAGACAAGTGCTGTTTTCTCGTCTCCTAACTCCGCTGCTGCCTCCGCTGCATTGTTCTCAACAGTATATGCAGGTCAACGTTGCTATTATGCACATAGCAACATGTTCTAGGAAAAGGCGCCAATTCAACTGCGCACTGATGTTTCAGAACTGCGGACAGCGACCGATATCCAACCCGGGAGAAAGTGAATTTGTTATAGGGGAGCCAAGTGGTTAGAGCATTGGACTAGAAACCGAAAGGTTGCAAGTTCAAATCCACAAGCTGACAAGGTACAAATCTGTCGTTCTGCCCATGAACAGGCAGTTAACTCACTGTTCGTAGGCCGTCATTGAAAATAAGAATTTGTTCTTTAACTGACTTGCCTAGTTAAATAAAGGTAAAATATATATATTTTATTTTTATTAGTGTTGCACCATTGTTCTTATGTAATATAACCATATACAATGTCAGTTGCACATGTCTTAGTAATGGACTGTGCCATCCCCACGGCCTCCTCAATGGATTAGTCCAGGTGCGAATTAGACAAATCTCTTGTACACCATGTTTTTTTTTTTTTTTTTTTGCTACTGCTCGACTAAAGAAATCTTGGTCGACCAACAGCCTATCGACCAAACAATTGATCAGTCGACTAAATGGGGTCAGCCCTAGTACCTACTGCCTTTACTATGGTGTTATTTTCCTAACCAAAGCTTTAATTTGAAGACCAACATTTGATAATTGTGTGTGTGTGTGTGTGTGTGTGTGTGTGTGTGTGTGTGTGTGTGTGTGTGTGTGTGTGTGTGTGTGTGTGTGTGTGTGTGTGTGTGTGTGTGTGTGTGTGTGTGTGTGTGTGTGTGTGTGTGTGTGTGTGTGTGTGTGTGTGTGTGTGTGTGTGTGTGTGTGTGTGTGTGTGTGTACTGAATGGAGAATACATCCAATAGCGCATTGGGCCCCTATACATATCCTAGATCAGTGATCCTACTCCGAGATGCTTTATGAATACAAGCTCTGAGCATCACCTCATTAACCCTCATCACCCCAGTAATTATTTTCAATTACCTCATTGCTCATAGGCTTCCCCCACATTGCTAGATAACAGTGACAGCTAGGCATTGGCAGCAGAACACTTCAATAATATAATATCTTCGATTACAGATGATTGGATTCTTATCTATCGACCTCCATCTCCAAATTCACAGAAAGGCCAAATCCTATGCCATACTGTTTTCCTCTGCTGCTCTCTGAGGTCTTTCTTCAACCATTGCAAGAAATACCAGTCAGTCAGCTCTCACCTCCACCACATAGTTGTGACAGAATATGCTAAACAAAAGGAAGTGCAGTAAAATGTGTCTGTGATGTTCTCGCCTTGACATCTTCATGATATGTCACCAATTGTGTCCTGACTATATGTTCACTGGTACTGTAAACACTTGAAGATTAGGCTGTGTGTGTTCACTGGTAGAGTAAACACATGCAAAGTAGGCTAAGCATGTTCACTGGTAGAGGGGAATGGGGTAAGGGGGATACCTAGTCAGTTGTCCAACTGAATGTATTCAACTGAAATGTCTTCTGCATTTAATCCAACCCCTCTGAATCAGAGAGGTGCGGGGGGCTGCCTTAATCAACCAACACCGTCTTTGGTGCCTGGGGAACAGTGGGTTAAACTGCCTTGCTCAGGGGCAGAACCACAGATTTTTACCTTGTCAGCTCGGCAGGTAGCCTAGCTAACCAGTAGGCTACCTGCCGCCACAGTAAACACATGCAGAGTAGGCTGTGTGTTCGGTTGTTTCAGTTTAATGTAAACGTTAAAGATGCACTATGCAGGAATCGCTATGTAATTTCCTGGTTGCTAAAATTCTAATAGTTTTCCTAATTTCAGTTTATGTGACAAAACAAGCAAGTATAGTGTACAACAGTGTTCCCCAAACTCTGTCCTGGATATTGCAGCTTTAAGTATAGGCCTACAAAAATGTGGACTAGGAAGACGTGTGTGTGTGTGTGGTTGCTTAATGTTATGCACAATGCAGTTATTCAGAAGAAAAAAGTTGTAATAAAATAACCACTGTAGGCTACTAAAATCCAACATTAAATATTTAGTTTTTAATCTTACAGTTTCTGTTTAAAGGAACTGTCCAGTGTTTCCAGATTTCTATGAAATATGACCTATAATTAATTACAATATGTGTGAAATAGTTTTTCCTTCTATTTTTTCTGTGTTAGAATGGTGTGGGCATACTCCAACAACAGAATGGTGTGGGCATATACCGGTCATTAAAAATATTCATGCAATTAGTGCGCTGATTGGCCAGCTCCTTAGGAGGATGACGTCATCGTTTGTGAGGAAATATCAAGCATTTTTAAACAGTCTGTTGTGTTTTTCCCCTCACATTTATGCTTTGGCCACAAATAAGAGTATGGGATTAGTCAACAACATTATTTGTGTATGATTTAACAGAATATTAACTTTTAAAAGTGAGATTTTTACTGGACAATTACTTTACCACTTTGACATCTAGACCACTGAAATAAATAATTAACATCTAATATTTATCAAAATACAAAGGCTACATTAAAACAATATAATGAATGGAAATGCGGTTGTACAAAAGCCAGCACAGCCGTAACTTGGCCCTTCTCATTCTCATTGGAATACGCACAATGTTATAGGTCACGATGCACTACCAAATCAATAAAGCATGTGGCATGAAATATGAAAGGTGAAGGCTAAACTATAGGATTAACCTCGAAGGCTGGGGTCAATTGCATGTTTCGTGAATGTATGAGAATACGGCATCATAGTTTACCGCCACAAATATTATCATTGATAATAATCCTCTCTGTAACCATCGATCTCGAATTTACGCACCCTGTCACGACGACAAAATGCTGCGTTCCTCAAGACACTTACCCAGTACACCTGACGACATTGAAGATATTTGCTCTTGCTTAGTTATCTTGTCTTCTTCGTTGGGCACGGTCTTCTCCATCCTCTCCCCTGTACTGTCGCTGACTGCGGTGCAGTTGTGTTTACAGACGCGGCGATATTAGGTGCCGCACGCTCACGTCATAAGTATGGTGCATGAATTCACTGTCAAGTGCAGGTCCTGTGCTGGAAAGACAGCACTGCAACTATGGAAGATGATGTTCCATGTATGAACAAATTTGGGGATACCCGCCTACCCTACCTGATGATGGACTGCACACGCCAGTCTTCCTTGAATGAGCAGTGAATAAGGAGTTAGGAGGTCGACACGAAGTCCCGTCCAATATAGTGTAACGATCCTGGGTTTATAAGCGCGTAAATCGACCCTGCCGCATGAGCATGTTTTTGCGGCACAGTCGATAGCGCGCCGGACCTCGGGCTAGAAGACAACTGATGGTAGAGCTACAGCAAAGGTGGATCTCTTCTTGCTTTGCAATATCTGTCGTCAATGATGCAGTGATAACAAATATATCAATATCTGCTGCCTTCCATTGGAGTGGAGTAAAACATTATGTGAGGTGGTTTAGTGACATGAAAGGGCTATAAAAAAGGGCATCTTATATTGCGACTCCATCCATCATGTAGGCTAGACATAACATAAAAGGTTAATCAGACAAAACAATCCTGGAAGCACTGTGGAGTTTTATCTGTGTTGTAGCCTACATTCAGGTATTTGATTCATGCATCACAGACAATTTGCTATTATTGAATATTCTGTATGTACAGTGCATTCAGGAAAGTATTCCGACCCATTGACTTTTTCCACATTGTTACTTTACAGTCTTATTCTAAAATGGATTAAATCGTTTTTTCCACTCACCAATCTACACACAATACCTCACAATGACGAAGGAAAAGCAGGTTTTTAGACATTTTTGCAAATGTATAACCCCCCCCCCCCACCCCGGAAATATCACATTTACATAAGTATTCAGACCCTTTACTCAGTACTTTCTTGAAGCACCTTTGACAGCAGTTACAGCCTCAAGTCCTCTTGGGTGTGACGCTACAAGCTTGGCACACCTGTATTTGGGGAGCTTATCCCATTTTTCTCTGCAGATCTTTGGATGGGGAGCGTCGCTGCACAGCTATTTTCAGATCTATCCAAAGATGTTTGATCGGTTTCAAGTCCAGGCTCTCACTGGGCCACTCAAGGACATTCAGAGACTTGTCCCGAAACCACCCCTGCGTTGTTGGCTCTGTGCTTAGGGTCAAAGGTGAACCTTCGCCCCCAGTCTGAGGTCCTGAACGCTCCGAAGCAGGTTTTAAATCAAGGATCTCTCTGTACTTTAGTCCGTTTATCTTTCCCTCTATCCTGACTAGTATCCCAGTCCCTGCCGCTGAAAAACCTCCCCACTGTTCCCTGACCAAGGCCCTTCTCCCCCATTGCTCAGTTTGGCTGGGCGGCCAGCTCTAGGAAGAGTCTTGGTGGTTCCAAACTTCTTCCATTTAAGAATGATGGAGGCCACAGTGTTCTTGGGGACCTTCAATGCTGCAGAAATGTTTTGGTACCCTTCCTCAGATCTGTGAATTGGCTTCTCAAGCTCTCAAGCTCAACTACTTTGCCGTTGAAAAACACTTTTTCCTTCAAGTTAGTGGAAATGCTATGGGCTCCACCTTGGCCCCTAATTATGTGTTATATGTGTGCTATTTTGAGCAGAAGTTTATCTGTGATGAGACCAGGATCCCTTACTTCTCCATGATCCTCAAATGATTCAGGTATATTGATGATATTCTCTCTGTGTGGATTGGCACCGAACAAGAACTCCATGAATTCACTTCCTTTTTGAACAGCATGAACTCTGACCTGAAGTTCTCTATTGAATATGACCACAAGCGGGTCCATTTCTTGAATATGTGGATAGAGGTTGCTAATTGGGAACTTTATCGCCACTCTATATCAGAAAGAGACTGGCAGTTACACTTTTCTCCTAGCAAGGTAGCGCTCATTTTAGTGCCCTTGAAAGAGGGTTACCAAAGAGCCAGTTCTATAGGCTCAGACTTGTGTGTCATTCGACAAAGGACTTGATTGATAACGCTGTCAATGTGAAACAAACGTTTTCTGGACAGGGGTTACTCCACCCATTGTGCGGAAGATGCGTACCGAATTGCGCTCTCTAAACCTGGCCAGGATATACTAAAGAAATGTGTTAAAACTTCTAAGGAGTTCTACTACTTGCATATCTACATTCATCCCCAAAACCTGTTTGATTAAAAACATAGTAATGAAGCACTGGCATATGCTCACCTCAGACCCAGAGCTCGGCCAGGAATTCAAGGAACCCCCCTTTAATTGTCTACAAACGGGGCTCCAATCTTCGCAGTAGACTAGTCAGAGCCAGCTTCAACATGGGCTCTAAACAAACCGTCCTTACTCCACCGAGAGATGTAAACTACCCTTATGGCAATTGTGCTCAGTGCAACAGAACCGGAAAAGTCTCAGTTCTGACACCCGAGGTCTGGATACAGTGTTAAAGGCGTGATCACATGTTAAAGATCACATGTAACACAAGACGTTTGATTTACACCCTGTGTGACAACTTGTACCAGGGAAAGACAACGAGAAGCTTGAAACAGAGAATAAGCCAACATGAGACGCAAGGAGGAAAATGACCCTGTTACTTGTCACTTTGTGTCTTCTCTACAATTCCAGGGCATTGACAAGGTAGAAGTGTCACCAAGAGGAGGAGACAAGGACCGCAAACTCTGCCAGAAAGAACTCTTCTGGATTCATACTTGAGGCACCCTAAAGCCGTTAGGATATAATAAGAATTTAATATGAGGGTCATGTTGTAATTCCCACTGTCATTATCTTAGCTTCGCACGCACACACACACCCACACACACACTGGTGTAGGTGTCCTGTAATCATGAAGGCCCTAGTGCCTGACAGGTTACCTTAACCTTTATCTAGTTGTTTTCTAGAGTTCTGCATACAGTAGCAGTCAAAAGTTTGGACACACCTGCACATTCCAGGGTGTTTCTTTATTTTCATATTTTCTACATTGTAGAATAATAGTGAAGACATCAAAACTATGAAATAACACATGGCATCATGTAGTAACCAAAGAAAGTGTTAAACAAATCAACATATATTTGCATTTTGAGATTCTTCAAAGTAGCCACCCTTTGCCTTGATGACAGCTTTGCACACTCTTGGCATTCTCTCAACCAGCTTCATGAGGTAGTCACCAGGAATCCATTTCAATTAACAAATGTGCCTCGTTATAAGTGCATTTGTGGAATTTCTTTCCTTAATGCGTTTGAGCCAATTAGTTGTGTTACGACAAGGTAGAGGTGGCATACAGAAGATGGCAAGAACAGCTCAATAAGCAAAGAGAAACAACAGTCCATCATTACTTTAAGACATGAATGTCATGTCTTGTTATGTCTGTTCCTGTCCTTTCTCTTCACTCTCTCTCTCTGCTGGTCTTTTTAGGTTACCTTCTCTGTCTCTCATTCTTCAGCTGTTCTACATTTCCCCTAACTAGCTCATTCTCTCTTTCCCCACCTGTTCTCTCTTCCCCCTCTGATTAGGTCTCTATTTCTTTCTCTGTTCCTGCTACTTTCAGTGTCTGATTCTTGTTTGTGTTTTTTGATGCCAGAAGCAAGCTGTCGTCTCGTTTGCTTCCACCCTGTCCTGTCCTGTCGGAGTCTGCCTGGCAGGTGCTTCCTGCACTATACTAACGTTCTTTTTGTTCCGCTGACAACGTTGGAAGAGGATTTATGCCATTCCTGTTTTTTCATTAAAGAACTCTGTTTTCTGTTAAAACCGCTTTTGGGTCTTTACTCAAGTTCATAACAATGAAGGTCAGTCAATCTTTGAACTTTGAAAGTTACTTCAAGTGCAGTGGCAAAAACCATCAAGCGCTATGATGAAACTGGCTCTCATGAGGACCGCCACAGGAGCGGAAGACCCAGAGTTACCTCTGCTGCAGAGAATCAGTTCATTAGAGTTACCAGCTTTAACTGCACCTCAGATTGAAGTTTTCCTTTTCTTTCTTTTCTTTTGTCGCTTTTTTGACTTTATTGCTCTCTGAGAGTATGGATTCCTTATACTAAAACCACATACCCCTGTGTTTGTGTGTTTTGTTCTAGCAGTAATACTGTACATCTATAACATGTTCTATTCTATCCTGTATTTCTATCTCATGTTACGACATCTAGTGGCCCCTTTGGGTACCTTAGATTACCACAGGCGTCTACAATTACATCTGGCTCACTGTGTGGACATATCTGTCCCCACTATTGTTTGTGGTGATATGCTCTGATGAAAGCTCAGCTATAATTAAAATACATTTGCATCTAACTGGAAGTGTGCAGAGACTTTTTTCTGTTTCTCCAGTTTTGCCTTTTGCCTCAAGCTTTGGGTGTGTGGTAGATTCAGCCTATTATCAACATGCGATACCATGAAATTAAATGTGAAAACATCTGAGCACATGTGAAAGCTGAGGAGTCAAATGTAATTTTGAATACTTTACTTTAAAAGGCGTCATTGACATTAATTACAGTTTTTTTTCTGATTGCTTAGGCACTATCTTTGAAATTATAGGCTTTTTTTTTGCAAATCTCTACACACCAACCACAAAACCTTACACCAAGCCAGCAAAACATTATAAATCTCTTGCAAAAGCAAACAATTCTTGCAAAACTCTTTAAAAACAATTGTGTTTTTGTGTCAATACAGTACACACAAACCATCATTTGGATAAGCATACATGTTGTCACATATTAAACCAAATCACATTGTTTCACATGACATGTGAAAACGACATGTCACATGTGAAATCATGTTTTTGGAACACTTCAAGTGACATTTCACACGTGCAATTGCATGTTTTTATCACTTTTCAGTTAAAGTGTTATTAGTTTTACACTTAAGACATTACTCTGCCGTTGTGCTGTAGAATTTGGGAATTTACTCTCTTGTATAATACATTCTATACATTTGTTTATACTGGATTAAGTGTAAATGTTCATTAATTGTAATTTTGTTAGTTATACTCCAACTTTCTTTTTAACTATTGGTTCTGATAGCTTATATTCTCTTGTAAGAGATTGTCAGTTGGATATGCTCTCTGTAAGGTATAAACATATCATTAAACCTAACTCAAATCATCTTTTCACGAATAAGCAAACGACTGGAAGTGTTACTTTGTTCTGCGGTCTCCCCTACTATGTAGAATGGGGGGGTCAAACTCATTTTCCCTGCGGGCCACATTTGGAGGGCCACACTTAAATTATTATTTCCCCACTGTCATCATTTTCAGAAAATAATCCTCTATAGTCTATCTATCGCCTTTGTAATTTTCGATGCTCGCTGACTCTTAGCAAGCTGGACGGAGTAAGACCATAAATGTGTCCATTATTATTTCTATACAGTTTCCATTTGGTTTTAGTAATTTTAATGTCGATTGAGATATACAGTGGGGCAAAAAAGTATTTAGTCAGCCACCAATTGTCTATGTTCTCCCACTTAAAAAGATGAGAGAGGCCTGTAATTTTCATCATAGGTACACTTCAACTATGACAGACAAAATGAGAAAAGAAAATCCAGAAAATCACATTGTAGGATTTTTTATGAATTTATTTGCAAGTTATGGTGGAAAATAAGTATTTGGTCACCTACAAACAAGCAAGATTTCTGGCTCTCACAGACGTGTAACTTCTTCTTTAAGAGGCTCCTCTGTCCTCCACTCATTACCTGTATTAATGGCACATGTTTGAACTTGTTATCAGTGTCAAAGACACCTGTCCACAACCTCAAACAGACACACTCCAAACTCCACTATGGCCAAGACCAAAGAGCTGTCAAAGGACAGCAGAAACAAAATTGTAGACCTGCACCAGGCTGGGAAGACTGAATCTGCAATAGGTAAGCAGCTTGGTTTGAAGAAATTAACTGAGGGAGCAATTATTAGGAAATGGAAGACATACAAGACCACTGATAATCTCCGTCGATCTGGGGCTCCACGCAAGATCTCACCCCGTGGGGTCAAAATGATCACAAGAACGGTGAGCAAAAGTCCCAGAACCACACGGGGGGACCTGCAGAGAGCTGGGACCAAAGTAACAAAGCCTACCATCAGTAACACACTACGCCGCCAGGGACTCAAATCCTGCAGTGTCAGACGTGTCCCCCTGCTTAAGCCAGTACATGTCCAGGCCCGTCTGAAGTTTGCTAGAGAGCATTTGGATGATCCAGAAGAAGATTGGGAGAATGCATTATGGTCAGATGAAACCAAAATTTGACTTTTTGGTAAAAACTCAACTCGTCGTGTTTGGAGGACAAAGAATGCTGAGTTGCATCCAAAGAACACCATACCTACTGTGAATCATGGGGGTGGAAACATCATGCTTTGGGGCTGTTTTTCTGCAAAGGGACCAGGACGACTGATCCGTGTAAAGGAAAGAATGAATGGGGCTATGTATCGTGAGATTTTGAGTGAAAACCTCCTTCCATCAGCAAAGGCATTGAAGATGAAACGTGGCTGGGTCTTTCAGCATGACAATGATCCCAAACACACCGCCCGGGCAACGAAGGAGTGGCTTCGAAGAAGCATTTCAAGGTCCTGGAGTGGCCTAGCCAGTCTCCAGATCTCAACCCCGTAGAAAATCTTTGGAGGGAGTTGAAAGTCTGTGTTGCCCAGCAACATCCCCAAAACATCACTGCTCTAGAGGAGATCTGCATGGAGGAATGGGCCACGGGTTGGATGCGCGCTATGTTAAGAAGCAGTATGGCTGGTTGGGTTGTGTATCAGAGGACGCATGACTTTCAACCTTCGTCTCTCCCGAGCCCGTACGGGAGTTGTAGCGATGAGACAAGATAGTAGCTACTACAACAATTGGATACCACGAAATTGGGGAGAAAAAGGGGTAAAAAAAAGAAAAATATATATATAATAGTCGCTAGAGAGATGTTGTGTTGAAGTGTGAGAAAAGGCATGTTTCCCATCCAAAACAGTTTGTGCATATATAATGACGACATGTTGTGACGTTTTTGTTCGTTTTGTTGTTTGGCAAGGTCCTTTTGGGCTGTTTGTGCACACAACATGTTTTTGTTAGCCGAAGTCTACGGCCCTTCGACGGTGATTCTTCAATTAAGTGTTTGTTGTCATTCAACAAGAGACAACTAGTTTTCATGCACGTTTTTTCACTTGAGAAATGCTGCACCAAACATATTAGCTTGGTGTAAAATTGCTTGACTAAGATCCACTCTGCAAAAATGTCAAAAATCACAGATTTCTTGAGTTATCTTGAAGAAGTGTATACTGGCTACGGCATCTCAAGATGGACAAACAGTACTATTTTTCTCTAGTTTTTCAAGCAAAGGTATATTAAAGGAGTATGCGTGGCAAAAACATTTTTTCACTTTGCCTGGGCAAGTTTTGTTAGGAGCAAATTGAACTTAGTATGCGGATGCCTAAAGGCAGATACACTTCTTATTGGTTGGTATACAGGGCAAGAGACAGAACACCCTGATGAGGTGCCAGGCTGCTTGCTCCCTTTAGCCCCTAACCTCTTCCAGGGAACACTGGGTGAAGGACCTGGGCCGGTATGCATAAAGGGTTTTAGAGTCTAAGTACTGATCTAGGATCAGGTCCCCATGTCCACATAATCTATTTAATTATGGTCTAAAAGGTTCAACTGATCCTAGATCAGTAACGGGCCCAGATATGGGGCAGTATCTGACTGGCTCTGCTAACCTGAGTAAATGATCTGTAGTCCACTGTCTCTCCCTACTCTAGCAGAATACAATTGGGTCTCTCAGTTTGATGGATAATCAATGGGGTCGATAGATTACAGTAAATCTAGTCTGGCGACATGCTAAAATTGAGCAGAATTGCCATTGAGGATTATTGATGGTCTTGTTAGCCTTTTGTTGAGGAGAGGCCATGAGTCTATGTACCGGGGAAAAGGTTTTAATCGTGTATTTAGCATTCATTGTACATTTCCGTTTAGTCTTAGTTTGAATAGGATTGGAAACATTCATTTTGAAATACAAGTGAGAAATCCAGTATACATTTTCAATTGCTTACAATAACTTTACGATTAGATATGGAAAGATACTAGACTTCCGAGCAGCGCTACAGGAATGAAGGTCCCCCCCCCCAAAAAAACATAGATGACTGGGTCAT
This sequence comes from Oncorhynchus masou masou, assembly GCF_036934945.1. Taxonomy (NCBI): domain Eukaryota; kingdom Metazoa; phylum Chordata; class Actinopteri; order Salmoniformes; family Salmonidae; genus Oncorhynchus; species Oncorhynchus masou. Next base: position 44,517,848 of record NC_088214.1, read on the forward strand.
CTACAAGGAAATGTGCCGATGTAACTGATAGTAATGCAATGATAAGTGCTTGACCTGACATAAGAGGCCAAGGTGAGCTTAGGTTATGTTGGACAGATCCAGGGACGCCATCGAGGCTCATTGTTTCCTTCCAACTGCTTCCACTGTTTACCACAGCCTCGACTATCAACAAGAGAAAGGTTTTGCCCTCTAATGTTTTTACCAGTCTGGCAGCCACGGGACTGAAGGGGCCAGCCAAACAGGAAGTGTAATTAGCAATCATGGTCAAGAGGGAACGTTAGTAGCCAGAGACAAAAGGGGTCAGAGTTCTGCAACCCCGGGTAGGAAGGAGGTAGCAATAATAAGCGGCCATTCCTTTCCTGCAGTTTGGGCGGAGTGGGGAGACTTGGCGCCCTAGGCTTTTCTGGGCTCCAAATGGCCCCTAAAGTCTCCCAGACCCGAGCGAACCTGGTATTCTCAGACATCATTGTGACACCAATCTGCGTCATCTAGAAGGGTTTTGACCTAATTGGCCTCAGATACTTTGGGACGCCCAACAGCAAATGACCCGTGGCAGTAGAAGACAAGCAGAGATAACCTAAAAAGGTTATTGTGAATGCTACCCATCATGCTTTCATGTTACTGAACCTACAACACTACAGAGGGATAAGCAGGCAATTCTTCATGCAATTGAAGTCGGAAGTTTACATTCACTTAGGTTGGAGTCATTAAAATTTGTTTTTCCAACCACTCCACAAATTTCTTGTTAAAACAAACTATACCTTTGCATGTCGGTTAGGACATCTACTTTGTGCATGACACAAGTAATTTTTCCAATAATTGTTTACAGGCAGATTATTTCACCTATAATTCACTGTATCACAATTCCAGTGGGTCAGAAGTTTACATACACTAAGTTGACTGTGCCTTGAAACTTCCAGAAAATTATGTCATGGCTTTAGAAGCTTCTGATAGGATAATTTATATAATTTGAGTCAATTGGAGGTGTACCTGTGGATGTTTTTCAAGGCCTACCTTCAAACTCAGTGCCTCATGGGAATCATGGGAAAATCTAAAGAAATCAGCCAAGACCTCAGAGAAAAAATTGTAGACCTCCACAAGTCTGGAGTAATTTCCAAACGCCTGAAGGTACCACGTTCATCTGTATCTGTACAAACAATAGTAAGCAAGTATATACACTATGGGACCACGTCGAGATGAACGTACTTTGGTGCGAAAAGTGCAAATCAATCCCAGAATAACAGCAAAGGACTGTGTGAAGATGCTGGAGGAAACAGGTACAAAAGTATCTATGTCCATAGTAAAACGAGTCCTATATCGACATAACCTGAAAGGCTGCTCAGCAAGGAAGAAGCCACTGCTCCAAAACCACCATAAAACAGCCAGACTACGGTTTACAACTGCACATGGTGACAAAGATCGTACTTTTGGTCTGATGAAACATAAATAGAACTGTTTGGCCATAATGACCATCCTTATGCTTGGGGGAAAAAGGGGGAGGCTTGCAAGTCGAAGAACACCATCCCAACCGTGAAGCACGGGGGTGGCAGCATCATGTTGTGGGGGTGCTTTGCTGCAGGATGGACTGGTGCACTTCACAAAATAGAGGGCGTCATGAGGAAGAAAATTAGGTGGATATATTGAAGCAACATTTCAAGACATTAATCAAGAAGTTAAAACTTGGTCGCAAATGGGTCTTCCAAATGGACATTGACCCCAAGCATACTTTCAAAGTTGTGGCAAAATGGCTTAAGGACAACAGAGTCAAGGTATTGGAGTGGCCATAGAACATTTGTGGGCAGAACTGAAAAAGCGCGTGCAAGCAAGGAGGCTTACAAACTTGTCTCAGTTACACCAGCTCTGTCAGGAGGAATGGGCCAAAATTCACCCAACTTATTGTGGGAAGCTTGTGGAAGGCTATTTGACCCAAGTTAAACAATTTAAAGGTAATGCTACCAAATACTAATTGCATGTAAACTTCTGACCGACTGGGAATGTGATGAAAGAAATAAAAGCTGAAATAAATCATTCTCTCTACTTTTATTCTGACATTTCACATTCTTAAAATAAAGTGGTGATCCAAACTGACCTAAAACAGGGAATTGTGAAAAACTGAGTTTAAATGTATTTGGCTAAGGTGTATGTAAACTTACGACTTCAACTGTATATCAAATTAAGACGAGTAGACACAGGTTTAAAGGGATAAACACTTTCAAAATATTTTTTGTTGGTTGTTGTTGATTGACCCAGTTTTAAAGTCCATATCCTGGTTGTTTGGTTAGTTTCAGCAGCATCTGTTTACTAGCGCACCTCTGGGCAGGGCTGGACATTTCCACCCCAAAGTTAGTCAAGTTAATAACCAGCTAGGTAGCTTGAGTTATTTACATTTTTTTTAAATACAGTCAACCAGGTTAGATACCACTCCTACACTCTTTTGCTAGATACCAGTCACACTGCTTCATGAACATTGTGTCGATTGTGACGTATCCACTTCATATCCACTGCATATTCAAGCCTGCTTGTACTGTAACCCGCAGTGCAATTTGCACAATGCACAGCGCACCCCTGTTTGAACCCACTCTATCACATGGATAATGGAAAATTAAAGTCAGTGCACTTTTGATGAGTTTCATTTATTCATTTAAAATCAGCAACATCTGCAGCGTGGATGTCTCTATCTCAGGTATTTTCCATGGAATTGAGTCTAAGAGACTATGTGGTCCAGTTTGGCAGAGTGTGCTCAAGTGGAATCCGATCAGAACACAGACATACAATCTCCTCATATGGCTTCTCTCAATGTGAATTGGAGGTCCAATCGTCCTGACTGGAAAAACACTTGATGTTAATTAAACAAAGGATTTCCTTTAGACAGGAGAAAGATCTCCCGTCTTGAACTCTACCATATATTAGTTGGCAAACAGTCAAACCACTTTACGTTTTTAAATTGTTTAAATTAACAGTTGGTCCCATTGTTTCCAACGTGTTTTTGCCACCAACATTTCTCAGTCGTTCTACTGTTCTACTTTAACTGTGCTTAAATGTAGGCCAGATGGTGTGCCGGATAGACTTTGATTCAGAAATGGAACAGGATGTGCTAATTTAATAGAATAACGCCGTGCAAATGGTTTATGGGACGCTTTCGAGATTCCGTTGAGACAAATTAAAATGGAGCTGTGGTACACAATGGATGATCCTCTGTAGCTCTGTTGGTAGAGCATGGTTCTTGCAATGCTAGGATAGTGAGTTTGATTCCCGGGGCCACCTATACATTAAAAAAAAATGTATGCATGTGTAACTGTAAATTGCTTTGGATAGAAGCTGTTGGCCTAATGGCATACTGTATAATATCTGGGTTGGCATGTTCCTAGATGTAATTGAAGCATGATACTTTCCCATTGAGGCAAGAATGCTGTTATAGATTGATAAAGTTAGTGTTTGTGTTATTGGACAAGGGGTTGCTGGGATACTATTTCCAATAGTTTATATAATAAAACATTGCTTGGTGTCCAAGGCTATTTTAGGGGCTGGTTTTGGGGAAAGAACATACTGAAGATTTGATGGATAACTTTATCCTTCCGTTTCTCAAAGTTTTTTTTATACGAGTTGTTTCATGTCCTCATGAAGTGTATGGAGATATATAGTCTGCAGCCTGCCCAGGGGGTATTGTTAGTGTTGGGTTTTGTATACACCAGTGTTTCTACCTTTCCCGCTCCAATTGGTCTGACAGGTTGGCAGACATAAACATAAACATCTTGGTCGGATAAAATTGTCTTCCAGTAAATGATGTCTGTAACGTGACGAAGGGGAGGGACTGTCAGCCGTGGGACTATTATCCTCACAATGGGTGACGCAAATGGGGACAAACAATTCATATCCGTCTTGGATGGGGAACATGTTTCTGGAATCAGCGGTGTGGAATTCAAAGTCGAGCCTTAAACACTGACGTCGTCACGCATCATTCATAGAACCAGAGTTACAATAACTACCATTTTTGTTTTAATAAAAGTATATACAGTACATTAAAAACAGATCATTTGTGACTTTCACGCCTTTTTCCTGACTAAATCAACATATTCAAATAATATGCATTCGTATTTGTTTACCAATGACATTCAAGCCCCCAAAAAGTGCAAAAAAATTTGAATACATGTCACAGAAGCAACAGACCTTCTTTTATGATATATTACAATGCTGATAGAAATGTTATTATACATACACTGGGTGTACAAAACATTAAGGACACAGCACTGAGTTGCACCCCCAGCCTCAATTCTTCGGGGCGTGGACTCTATAAGGTGTAGGTAGCATTCCACAGGCATGCTGGCCCATGTTGACTCCCATGCTTCCCACAGTTCTGTCAAGTTGATACACACAGGAAACTGCTGAGGGTGAATAACCCAGAAGCTTTGCAGTTGTTGACACAAACCGGTACCTACTACCATACCCCATTCAAAGGCACTTCCATCTTTTGTTTTGCCCCTTCACCCTCTGAATGGCACGCATACACAATCTGTGTCTAGATTGTCTCAAGGCTCAAAAATCCTTCTCTTACCTGTCCCCTCCCCTTCATCTACACGGATTGAAGTGGATTTAACAAGTGACATCAATAAGGGATCAGAGCTTTCACCTGGATTCACCTGGTCAGTCTGTGTCATGGAAAGTGCGGGTGTCCTTAATGTTTTGTACACAGTGTATTATCATACCATAACTCAATATCAGGAGACTGGGTTTTATAGCAGAGGGTCCCATTCCTTCTCCATTTTCCTCTGAGATGCCATGGATTACCCAGATACTCTGCAGACAAGAAGAAACAATAGAAATACCTGTTCAGTTCATTGTGTCTCCTGCAGGCAGCAGATCACATTTGAACGTAATCATTAAACGTTCTCTCAGCCGCGCTGAATTAAAAAGTCTAGAAACACGGTCATTTCTGGCACAAACATTTATTTTACGGGTCACTTTGTTGTACAGGGGGTTTGAACTCACTCTGAGCCGGAGTTGGGCTTGGAAAACTGCTGCAGCTCGCGTAAGTATTGATTGATATTTGCTGTGGAAACAACAGAACAACGTCATTAGCCATCACCCATAGCATATCAGTCTTAATAAGAAGTGATGTTTACATCAAGCCTTGGCACTAGTATGTCTTACCTAAACTGTAACTGTTGGGGCTACCCAAGCCTGGTCCAATTTTCTTTGCAACACCTGATGGTGACCCGGCACCACTCAGTCCAGTCCCCCCTGATCCCCTCGTACCCACTCCTGTTGCACTTGGCCCTGGCCCGCCAATTCCTGTGCTGCCAAACACTGTATTGCCGTTTCCTGTTGCAGATGCAGATACGCCCCACCCACCTATTCCTGCCATCGATCCTGTTCCAGCAGTTGATCCCCGGTTACCTTGCCCCGTTGCACTCGACCCTACCCAGCCCATCCCTGTGTTACCAGTTGCACCCGGGCTACCCATTCCGGTCTGAAACATAATAAGACAAAAGAGAATGATGTTTGGTGAAAATACTGACATCAAATATAGTTCTTTGAGAATATATGTGAGCTATCTCACTGTGGCAGTGGTTCTCAATCCTGGTGCTGGGGACACAAAGGGATGCACCTTTTTGTTTTTGCATTGGCACTACAGGCCTGATTCAAATCATCAAAGCTTGGACTTTCAAAGCTCGGGCGGCAGGTAGCCTAGCGGTTAAGAACGTTCGGCCAGTAACTGAAAAGTCAGCCAGTAACTGAAAAGTCGGCAACGAGGGGGAAAATCTGTAGATCTGGCCTTGAGCAAGGCATTTACCCCGAATTGTACCTGTAAGTCACTCTGGAAAAGTGTATGCTGAATGACTCAAATATATTTTTAAAAAATGTATGTAAAGGATTATGAGTTGCTCATTTGAAAAATGTGCATCCCTTTGGTTCCTCAGATACTTTTGGTGGAACGACCCTTTCTGGGCTGTAAAGCCTTGCTATTATATTTTGCAATACAATAGCCTCCACCATCCAAAGATAGCCATTAGCTAATTAGGGGGCCTCTCTTGCAGGGAGGTGCCCCCAAAAAATGCAGGAGTCGTTGTCGCTCTCTCGTGCAATACTCTCGCTTTCATCCAAGCAAATGCTCAAGGCGCATGCTAGACACAAATGTTGGAGAAGCGGGTATAACCACAAGCTCCAGGGAGAGAGCACACAGTTTGCCGCTGACCCCAGGCATACAGGCAGATTTTGGGTTCCAAGATACCCAGGAGGACCCCGGGGCACACTGGGTAGACAGAAAAGTGGGTGCTTTCCTGTGGCAAAACAATAAGCACAATAGACTGTCCTATGTGATGGGGTGAAGGCTTGGAGCGCACCCTCAAAACGATACAACATAAGGTAGAGTCCTGTGTGAAAGGTAGCAGTTAAATGGTCCTAGGAGATCTTCCCTCTGTTTCCAAGGAATGACCACTTCTCTGAAAACGCATGGCTCGTTTATCAAACAGTGGCACTGGCACTAAGCCTACACATTATACCTTGAGCATGCACTTGTCATGCACTGCGCTCTTCTGCTGTGACTCTATCGTAGTCTGTCCCATGCATCCCCAATACATTTATAGTACTATTTAAATTCTGCTATTACAGCCCTTGGCCTTTCTGTATCCTACCATGTTTTCAAATATTTAATTTTGCATTGGCTGGGAGAGCCCTTCTTCTCTCATGAATATCTTTATTTATAGATAGCTAGGGAGCTGTGGTATCGCTAGGGAGCAGAAAAGCGTAGTGCACTGTGGAAGTAACAAAACACCTTGATATCAGGGATGCGCATTCAAGCAGATGCAGAAATGTAGTTAGGATGGAAGAAATTACATAGTAAAACCTACAGAAGTGTGAATGTAAACCAGGGAAAAGATGCACTACCCTCCCTGTGTCCAATAAAAAAACACACATCCCTCCGCAAAGAAAAGACTAAAGTTAGACAACCCTCCCCTATTCTGGACCCCCCCCCACCTGGATACATTTTTGACTTTCCCATAGCTTTCATTTTCAACTAAAGTCTTTCCCTAGAGATAATTGTCATCGTAAATCTCATTTACATGATTAGATCTTTTGACCAGTGTCTCAACTCTATCCCTACAGCAAGGACGGAAACAATTTCTGGCCTCAGTTTGACTTCTAAATCATTTTCTGTCTATATTTAAACACCCCTTATCTCTGACTTGGATGAAAGCCCAGTACTAAACCACAGAACATATCTTCCTTTACCCTGGAGCCACAGTTGGCCAGCGAGGCGTTGAGGCTCCGGATCTTGTCGTTGAGGATTTTGATCTCGCCCTCCTTCACCTTCATCGCTGTCACCCCCAGGTCCTTGTCCCCCTGCAGCCTCATGCGGCCCGTCAGCAGCTTCTCCATCTCTCGGTCGTATTTCTCCTGGGTCTTCTGCAACTTTTCTTGGTGCTCCAGGGCCATGGCACTGCGGTTATGGCTGCACCAGTTGTGGTCCTCGGCTAGCTGGTCTTTCTCCGCCTGCAGCCTGGCGCTACGGCCCTGGATCTCCGACACCTGGGAGCCTACGTCGTCCAGGTAGTGCTGGAACTTGGTCTCCACCTCGCGGGACAGACTGGAGCAGTTGTTGCGGATCTGGTCCAGGTGGTCGCGCTGCTTCTCACAGGTGAGCAGGAAGGGGCTGACTTTGGGCAGAAGGGTGTCGATCTTCAACAGGAAGGCTTTGGAGACGTTGGAGATGCCGTCGAGGGATTGGACGAAGTCCTCCTTGCACTTCTTCCTGTAGCTCTCCAGCTGTTTCAGCAGGGAGGTCTTGTCCCTCCGGAGGGAGATGGCTTCCAAGGTGAGGGTGTCCCGGTCCTTGGCTGTGTTCTCTATCTCAATCCTCATGAACTGCACCGTCTGACTGAAGTTGGCGCTCACTAGCTTTAACAATTGCTCTAGCCGCTGGACCTGGTTTTCATGTATATTGTTGTTGTTGCCTGGAAATGTTTTTGAGGAAGAAAAAAAGAAAGAAACATGTTTTGTGTTAATACTTCTGAACCACTATCAGATTTCGTCCTGGATTCAATCTGAGGAGCGCTGTCGACACCTTTTAAAGGCAATGTTCCTGCGTTGCGGATATAATATTCACAGTGAACACTGCAGATTTGGGCTCAACAGAAAATTCCCTCTAAACCAAGCACGCTACGCCCTGTGTTGGTTTTAAGTGAATTCAGAACGGCGAATAAATCACTTCAATTATATTTTCACGATTTCTGTTCTTACTTAGGTACTACAACAGCAAGCATTTTCCTAAAACTGTGAAGACAAAATATCATTGCCAAGTTGTAATTTGCTCCTTGCTTATTCTTGTTCAAAGAAATACCAGTTAGGAAAGTTAGGAAACCTAGTAGGAATAGGAAAGCTCATCTGTGAATTACAAGGATGAGATTCTGTTTGAACATATGTAACGCTAGTGCAGAGCAATGAAAGCATTGGTTTGTCTTAAAGTTCAATTGTCTTACCATTTAGTGTTATCATTGGTGTCATGGCTCTGGGGCATCGGTTCATGCTAAGTTGAATCTGACAGCTTCTCTTATCGTTATCGCATTGATTCTGTGGATATTAATAACAGATATGCATCACATTTTGTCAGCTAAATATTGTTGACAGTTGTTTTATACATATATTTCATACAACTGACAAACTTAAATCTGAACGTAACTAGTGATTGCTAATGTTTATGAAATAACACTGTTTTAACCTTTTCAGTTATACATTTGCTGAAATGAATGGATATAATGATCGCTGAAATAATAATGCATATAATATACATAATGTACCTGAATGTGGTGTGTTTGTTGTTAGGTGTGTTATTTCATGTTCAATTACACTAAAATCTAATTCAGTTACCACATAAAAAAATGTCTATCCACTAATACAACTAATCTGACATTGTAATATTCAATCAACCATTCACTGTGACCCCACTATATGTACTGTACTGATGTTGTTGTGTTGAATATAGAAAACAAACTATTCTCCAAAGTATTTCAAAATATCAAAAAACATCCACCGCAACCCTCTAGCATTGACCACTGAACCAGTCTCAGCACTTACCGCTTGGTCTCTGAGATGGGTGATGAATATGACAGATTTGTTTGCCATTTGACGCAGATTGATCATTTCCTTGTTGTTGCGCATCTTGTCAGTCTGAGTGGCATTCAGGAGAAGCGTCAGATTCTTTTTCTGCTGCCGGAGGTTCATGTTGTCAACGGAGAGGCGGTTGAAGCTCTTCTCCAGGTCTCGGACCCGGCTCTCGGCTGCCGCGTCCGGGGACCTCCCGTAGACCAGGAAGAGAACGAGACTGACGATGATGAGCGACTGGATCAGAGAGGAGAAGAAGAAGACAACCCTCATGTAGTAGCCACAGCTCTTCCCACTGGGCTTCTGGATCTTCCTCCTGGCCTCCAAGCCAAACTTGGCCTGGGAGTAGCTACTGTTGTACATGGGTGCTCAGTCTCAGATGCACAGTACAGTACAGTACAGTACAGAACACCCTTACTACAGCCAAGCCCAGACAGAACTAAGACGGTTCAAATGGGTTCCACTTCTTGAGGACCAAATGAAATACCAAATAAATAGAAAACTCAGTCCCTGGTAGTGGTGTGGTTCGGCGATAGTATCCCCCTTCTGATTTAAGGTAGCACACAGTGGCAGTCCAAACAGTAACGTTCTAGCCGTTTCCTCTCCTGAGCTGTCTGAGAGTGAGAAGACAGGATTGTGTAAACATCGTCATGAGTTTTATAAACACCTCGCCACACTTCCCATTCTGGGAACACCTTCCTGACCCCCTCCCCACCCCTGGACATCATGTCAGAGGTTAACATAACATTACACACACACACACACACACACACACACACACACACACACACACACACACACACACACACACACACACACACACACACACACACACACACACACACACAGCACGCACGCACGCACGCACACGTACATATAACATCATGCACACATGAAAACACACTGTTTTTCACCCCTGGCCCCCTGCGGTGTCAGCCACCCCTTTGTTTGACAACATGTCAGCACACGTGACAAGCGATAGTCGTCCTGAAATTCCATGCTCCGAAGAGGGAAAGAGATAACAATCTTAGGAAAAGTCTTTGGGTATAACAGTCCTAAGTAACCAGGTGTACCTAAACTGTACCGGTATATGTACCTAATATGTATTACATAGGTATTAGGGACACTTAAATTTGAGGGTTTTTGTTGGCATCATATATAATGGTCTTTCATTTTCCTTGAGCGATCTAAACCCTTACCCGCTCTCTGATTAGTTGTAAGGTTCAGAGAGATTATTGTTGACAAGTATTTAGCATAGGTAGGTACATGCATGTTCACACTCTTGACAGGTATATGATCCATTAACAATTGTTCTGACCTTTGTGCTGACAATTGTTCTGACCTTTGTGCTGACCTTTGTTCTGACCTTTGTGCTGACCATTGTGCTGACCTTTGTGCTGACCTTCGTGCTGACCATTGTTCTGACCATTGTTCTGAAGATATTATTTGTTCTGAAGATTTGATCTGTATATATTATCCTCCTCCATAACTGCCTTTCTCAAAATGACACATTGTAACGACCTAATTTCCCCCCCCCCAAAAAAAAAGCTTTTTTATGGGATCATGAACATGGTTTCCTGTGCACGGCTCCACTAGTTAAGTGGCAGGACAATAGTCGGCCTACAAGTTGTTCCACAGAGTATCAGAGCCAGCAACCCTTTGATGCTGTGCGTCTCAACCCAACTTGCTGACGTGGGCAGCCATTGTTGCTGTGCCAACCCCTGTCTTTAGAGGAAGCGGTAATTCACCAAGGTATTAGAATTGGCCATTTCCGAGTTTTACCATCAGGACAGATCACAGATATAGCTTGGGAACAAAAGCAGGATATCAGGGACAAACACAGAAGTACACACAAAATGTTGAATATTGAGAATGAATTGGGTTGTTTATTTGGGGCATAAACAACCGGTATTCTGGTAAATGTTGTCAGAATAAAATTGCGGTTCGAACCACACGTGTAATAAAAATGTGCATCCGCTTTGGTACCTGTCTCCTAGAATTCTATTCTGGCGACTCAACTCCTTCACTCTACTGTTGTAGATGGCCCTTTAGGACCATGACAGAACGTGGTACTGGTGTAGTTTTCCGCCTATAGTTTCCACCTAGGAGTACAGAGAAGCAACTGCCAGATGTATCATAATAGCCAAGAAGTAAAGCTGCACTGAGAGCCACATTGAAATAGAATACATTGAATACATGGAGCAGGGTGAAAAATCGCATTAAAACACAATTGAAATGTATTTTCGGAAGGGCTGTGGTCACTATTCAATTAATACATGAAATATATACAGTGCCTTCAGAAAGTATTCACACCCAAATGTTTCCTCTAAGCGGCACGTGGCCCTGCTCTCAAGTGACTGGCTCAGAAAAAAATCAGCCTGTGCAGATGTAACCAGTGTGAAATGGCTAGTTAGTTAGCAGGGTACACGCTAATAGCGTTTCAATCTGTGATTTAAATCACTCTCTCTGAGACCTTGAAGTAGTTGTTTCCCTTGCTCTGCTGTGGCTGTTGTGGAGCGATGGGTAACGGTGCGTTCAGTGTGACTGTTGTCAATGTGTGCAGAGGGTCCCTGGTTCAAGCCCAGCGAGGAGAGGGATGGAAGCAACACTGTTACATTGGTGTAGTGACCCAGGTCACTGGTTGCTGCAGAAGAGGAGGCGATCAAAGGGGGGTGAGTGTAACCTGTGCGAAATGGCTAGCTAGTTAGCAGGGTGTGTGCTAATATGGTTTATGTCACTTGCTCTGAGACTTAGAAGGAGTTGTTTCCCTTGCTCTCCAAGGGCTGTGACTTTTGTGGAGTGATGGGTAACGGTGCTTCGAGGGTGACTGTTGTCGATGTGTGCAGAGGGTCCTTGGTTCAGGCCTAGTTACACAGAGAAGCTCGAGATTTCACTTTTTAGAATTTTCATCGTTAGTTACCACTATCAACTTTTCCCTTTACTGTGGGAATTGTGATCAAATCAATGCTATATTATCCACTTTCAAAGCAACATAACAAAACAAAACAAATTATGCAAGAATTAGTATGCAAGAGTTTTTGTTGTTGTCACGCCTGCTCCCGCTCTCTGGTGCTCGAGGGTGTCAGGCGGCCCTTCATTATGCACATCTGTCACCATCATTAACGCATCAGCGCTCATTGGACTCACCTGGACTTCTTCACCTTGTTGATTGCCCCATCTATGTCTGTCTGTTCCTCCGTTGGTTAACCGTGTCTGCATTTTTGTTTCTTCTGATTAGGCTATCTTGATCTCTGGCTCCCTCTTGAGTCACTTGTGTGTCTTCAGTATTTAATACAACAGCATGCATAAAGCATAAGACAAGTTCAGTACATACAGATGATTTTATTACAACACATATAATGTATCTATCTATACAGTATACAGGAAATACATGTTTTCAAATTTTGACCAATCAATTGGTTGAAAGACTACTCTTGGGCAGAGATTTTTTTTTGTCGGGGTATGCCCTAGTTGAAATGCAGGAAAGGAGCTTTAGATGCTCCAAAAAATTGTGAGGGAGGACCCCCTGCCAGGTTATGTCCCCCCCACTTCTAAAACCAAAGTTGCGCCCCTGATTGTATTGCATTGACAGGCATGACTCAGGCCTCTACTCTACACAGACCGGTGTGCCATAACCGATCAGAGCTGCAAATAAACCATTGCCATGTATCGATTTGTGCCTTTCACTTTGAAGTGGACTATTTTACAGCATGAGCGGTGGCGATTATTATGCGCTTGTTTTGAGATCAAAGCGAGAGCTGCATGTTGCCACGTATGCACATTTGTTCAAATTATTTTGCGCAGTTATAGCTAATTTGTAGTTAGCAACGTGAGAGTGATTGCTTCCTAGAAGAGAACAAGACGTTTACATTTCTAGCCATCATTGAAAAGCGACCCAGGTAAAGAGCTCTTTTATGTCTTATTAAAGGGGGCAGTGTTGTATTCTGAGACAGGCTTGAATAAACTAAGAGGCCATTAGATTAGATTGCAGCATAAGGTGTCTGATTCTCTGTAAAAAATGGTATTGGAATAATAATGAATTTCATTTTGTATGGTTTCTTACATCAGACAACACTACAAAATGTTCAGTCAGCTCGTCTGAAGGACAAGTGGATAAACAGGTTCATGTCAAGCCCTACATGTTTTTTCAAAGTCTCGTGGAATGCAGGCCTACATTGAACACCACACATTGGTTGCTAGGCTGAAGGATATAACCACTATTTACATATTAAAATGTTATGTGATGCATTTTCTTCATAGTTTTTTATGGTAGGCCACTCTGGTAGGCCTACATTATGATCAAATAGCCAGAGTAGCCTGATTGGACACTGTTAAAACAGTAAATTAAAGTGGGTACAGCCTCTGTGTTCACAGTAAACGTGCACCAGAAGTTGCACAGAAATGTTTAAGAGCAGATATTGAATACACCTTTGAGCATGGTGAAGTCATGAATTACACTTTGGATGGTGTATCAATACACCCAGTCACTACAAAGATACCGGCGTCCTTCCTAACTCAGTTGCTGGAAAGAAAGGAAAACGCTCGGGGATTTCACCATGAGGCCAATGGTGACTTTAAAACAGTTACAGAGTTTAATGGCTGTGATAGGAGGAAACTGAGAATGGATCAACAACAATGTAGTTACTACACAATACTAACCTGATTGACAGAGGGAAAAGAAAGAAACTAAAACATGCATCCATTTCCAACTAGACACTAAAATAATACTGCAAAAAATGTGTCAAACAATTTAATTTTCTCCTGAATACTAAGTGTTATGTTTGGGGCAAATACAATACAATGCATTAATGAGTACCACTTTCCATATTGTCAGCATACTGGTGGCGGCATCATATTATGGGCATGCGTGTGATCATTAAGGACTAGGGAATCTTTCAGGATAAAAAAACAGAATAGAACTAAGCACAGGCAAAATCCTAGAGGAAAACCTAGTTCAGTCTGCTTTCCACCAGACATTAGGAGAGGAATTCACCTTTCTGCAGGACAATAACCTAAAACACAAGGCCAAATATACACTGGAGTTGTTTACCAAGACAACATTGAATGTTCCTGAGTGGCCTAGTTACAGTTTTCACATAGTATCCCTTACCTGTTGTAGAATGACCAGAAGCACCCTCTAGTGGCCTCATGGGTAGAATGCTATTCATATCTTTCATAATTTCATAATTACTAAACATTGAGTCTAACATGTATTGACTAAGGGGTGTGAAGAATACTTATGCAAATGCGATATTTCTGTTTTTCATTTGCAATAAATCTGCTAAAATGTCTAAAAACATGTTTTCACTTCGTCCTCATGGGGTATTGTGTGTAGATGGGTCTAAGGCTGTAACACAACTAAATGTGATATAAGTAAAGGGGAATGAATACTTTCTGATGGTAGTGGGGAGCTATTTTATATTTCCCATTTAGGTCTATAGCAAACTTATATTCTTTGCAGTGTGTGAAGGGGAGGAATGGCAGAGAAGACCTTCATATCACTCTAAATATTTTGATGTGCAACTTCAATAGCAATAAAAAATAAAAAATATCTAACATCAGTGTAATTTTGTAGTGATGTTGTTCGACATATTACTGCTTCTAAAGGTTTGTATAAAAATAACGTGTATAGGCTATTAAGCCTACTATTTCACTTTTCACCGCATCTAACCTGATTGGATCCCCCAGACCTACTGAACGAACATGGTATACAGCACAAAGCCTGCCGTATGATCATCTAAACTGATTGGATCCCCCAGACCTACTGAACGAACATGGTATACAGCACAAAGCCCGCCGTATGATCATCTAAACTGATTGGATCCCCCAGACCTACTGAACGAACATGGTATACAGCACAAAGCCCGCCGTATGATCATCTAACCTGATTGGATCCCCAGACCTACTGAACGAACATGGTATACAGCACAAAGCCCGCCGTATGATCATCTAAACTGATTGGATCCCCCAGACCTACTGAACGAACATGGTATACAGCACAAAGCCCGCCGTATGATCATCTAAACTGATTGGATCCCCCAGACCTACTGAACGAACATGGTATACAGCAGAAAGCCTGCCGTATGATCATCTAAACTGATTGGATCCCCCAGACCTACTGAACGAACATGGTATACAGCACAAAGCTTGCCGTATGATCATCTAAACTGATTGGATCCCCCAGACCTACTGAACGAACATGGTATACAGCACAAAGCCCGCCGTATGATCATCTAAACTGATTGGATCCCCCAGACCTACTGAACGAACATGGTATACAGCACAAAGCCCACCGTATGATCATCTAACCTGATTGGATCCCCCAGACCTACTGAACGAACATGGTATACAGCACAAAGCCCTCCGTATGATCATCTAACCTGATTGGATCCCCCAGACCTACTGAACGAACATGGTATACAGCACAAAGCCCGCCGTATGATCTCCAATTTAGACCACTGACTCCACCACTGCTCTGATCGCCCATCAGGTCAGCGAAATCAGTCAATTAAATGGAGCGCAGCTTCGGGAGGAGTTTCATCCCATGGGCTATGATTGTTATGAACAACACCCCATTTTGGCATACTGTAAAACTGGATAGGGTCTGGCTACTCAAACCTTTGACAAGATGCGCACATTTTTGAAGAAACCGATTACCTAAAAAAACAAGTTATCCTCTACAGGTTCAGTGGGTCCGTAGGATAATGTGATTAGCATGAGGTTGTAAGTAACAAGAACATTTCCCAGGACATAGACATATCTGATATTGGCAGAAAGGTTAAATTCTTGTTAATCTAACTGCACTGTCCAATTTACAGTAGCTATTACAGTGAAATAATACCATGCTATTGTTTGAGGAGAGTGCACAGTTATGAACTTGAAAAGTTATTAATAAACCAATTAGGCACATTTGGGCAGTCTTGATACAAACTTTTGAACATAAATGCAATGGTTAATTGGAATAGTCTAAAACTTTGCACATACACTGCTGCCATCTAGTGGCCCAAATCTAAATTGCACCAGGCTGGAATAGTACATTATGGCCTTTCTCTTGCATGTCAAAGCAAGGTATAAAAAAATGGTATAAAAAAATACAAAAAAACGCATTGTTTTTTCTTTGTATTATCTTTTACCAGATCTAATGTGTTATGTTCTCCTACATTAATTTCACATTTCCACAAACATCAAAGTGCTTCTTTTCAAATGGTAAGAATATGCATATCCTTGCTTCAGGTCCTAGGCAACAGGTAGTTAGATTTGGGTATGTTATTTTAGACGAAAATTGAAAAAAAGGGGCGGATCCTCAAGAAACTTAAATAGCTGAAGTGAGCAGTACAACCTTCATATGAGTAATACAAATGCAGTTTTTTGTGTATGTGTACATGAATTTGACAGCCCCACTAAGCCACGCCTCCAATCATTTCCCAGTGCGCCTTGCCTTTTTGATTGACTTGTAGAGTTACCACCCATGACTGTATTTGTTAATGAAAGAGAAATGGTTGTTGAATTTGTTCATTTTTAGTCCTGTGGCCTTCACCAAGTGTGTCCCTAAGTGATTATTAACATTATAATTGCACGATCACGTCTATAATAAGGCCTTATACAGTGGCCATAAACTCATAGTTTGCAAGCCACATCAGGCCTGCAATTTTGTTACCACATTTTTTTTCCAACCAGGATTTCTGGAAAATCTGGGAAATGTACCTGGAATTTGAAACCCTAACCGTAAATGACATTATGCTGGCTTGTAAAGTGAGGTGTAATTTCCTTTGGAATCTAGCCAGCGTTTGGCTATCCAACAGATAAATATTTTATTCACCTGCAACCTGCATTCATAATGACTGCCAGGGTTAAGAACAGTGGGAAGAAACTACCTAAGTCATTTAAACTGGAAGAACCACTTCAGTAATGTGCACAATAATTCAATAATTGGATTAGTTTAGAAAATAAATCATAATAAGTGAATTAGGTATCATATCTTTAAAGAAAATAGTTGGTGTGACTTCTCGTTTAGTTTCGAGTCAGTAATGTTACCGCATACACACTGTCAGTAATTGTTACACGCCTCGGATTGAGACGTGTCCGGCAGATAAATAAACCTGAATTAACAGGCGAAAATGATGAGATGGAGAAAACGTTAGTGGTGTTCAGTAGTAGGCATTCTCCAAGATTAAAATATGATCCTTTCTTCATCTTTTTTGTTGTTGTCAAAATCAATTATGCATGACAATTCTATTGTCGTATTAAATCCTCCCATTCCATATTCCAGTTTCCAAAAAAAAAAGGTCTGAGGTTCAAAAAAACCTAACACCATTCTTCAACACATTCACATTATATATAACTTACTGTACTATCAGTGTCAATCTTGAAAAGTAGTAAATTACTGGAGGCCTGTGCTAAACAATGCTATAACAATTACACTAAACCACTAAAATGTAAGCTAACATTGACCAAACTAACTAGCCTAGAGCTAGCTAGTGTCCAGCCAAGCTAAATTCGTTTAGCATCAAGCTAGCGAACTGTTAAAAGTAATTTTCTTGTACAAATATTAACACTTAAACACATTTTATCATCACCTGGCATATTTACATATATTCCCTGAACTACAGTAAACTGATCCTTTGTTCATAGGAAAGAAAACAAATAGCAGCTAAAATGTTGTTTAAAACAAGTACAAAAAGTTCGGACGCCATCTTAATCCCTTCTCTTACATATAAAAAATTAGCAACCTAGCCAACCTCCATTACTTACAATGGGGAAAATACCAACACGTTTTTCACTCTATTAAAACCTTCAAACGTCACCAAACTCCTGGATTATGTAATTAACCATGTTACTTCAATATTTTGAGAGTCATATTGCACTTTTGCACATTACATACATGATTTAACAGGATAAAATGATGAGACGGAGAAACGTTAGTGGTGTTCAGTAGTAGGCATTCTCCAAGATTTAAGAAGAAATCTCCAAGATTTAAGACGAAACCTCCAGGATCTCACAATCTTCCTAACGCTCCCATTTGACATCACAGCTCCGCCTAGTGGCAGTACTCATATTACATTAATTTAAAAGCAAATACCTAGAAGGCCTAGAAAATTATAAAAGGGATGGCCCATAAAATAGCAAACTAAAATAACACATAAAAAATATGACCATACATATTTGTGTGTGTCACATAATAAAGACTTTTCATTGACTTTGAGTACAACTTACTAGAAGTATTTCAGATACTTGTGGTTTACAGTGCAGGTGTGGGGTGGGGTGCCATGGGGCAGTTGGAAAGGTATTTGTCTGACTGTTCATATTCTTTGTTTCCTGCTGGGTTTTCTATATGTCTGTTTTGTTTAGGCCCATTGGATATGTGAGAAGAGCTAAGATTTCTTCTTGAAGGACAAACGTGAATCTGAATCAAAATGTTGTTTTCCCTTTTCCATCATATGACCGTCATGATTCAAATGCATCAATATCGTTTAATTCCATCAATGAATCAAAGTTTAATGCTGGTATTATTTTCTCCTTCATGGCATAAGGAGTGATAGATCATAAACTGAAAATAACTTCTATGATTAGATTGATTGGCTTCTTTCTCTCATTTATACGTTGCACACCTTCTCAATCGAGACTCAAACACACATTTGAGTCACACACACATGGGGAACATTAACATAATGTGGGATGTGATGGGTATATAGTCCTCTCTATTCGCTACAGAAAATTGTAATTGAATGACATTACGAAACAAGAATCTCAACCGACGGAGGTCAAATTGTTCGGCAGAAATGTATGGAAGCCAGCACCAACAGCTTGATAGAATGTGTAAAACACACATGTGAAAAGCCAAATTACAATTTTAGTGGGAATATGTCCATGATAAAAACAAGAGAATGGAATATAATTGGATAAATTAGATAAAAGATTAGTTGAGATGCAGCCACCACTCGCGTGTGGATCTCCACTTCTAAAATCGAGACGGACATCGCCGAATGTAAATGTACAAATAAGAGGGTTTTGTTGGAGCACTAAGAAATCAAAGGTAGGCTTACATGTTTGACAGACGCAATTACATAATCCACATATTTTTGTCAGTACAGCCATTTCCTCCAATACTGTCACCATGCATTCCTTAACCTTTATTTAACTAGGCAAGTCAATTAAGAACAATTTCTTATTTACAATGATGCGCCGCCCTATCACAGCCAGATATGATGCAGCCTGGATTTGAAACAAGGTACTGCACTGACACCTCTTGCACTGAGATGCAGCGTCTTAGACCACTGCGCCACTCGGGAGCCCCTAATAGGCCTACCTCCTTCACGTGTCGGACCACAACACAACACACTGGTTTGGCATTTGGAGAAATAAGGTAAGATATCTTATAATAATAAAGTAGCCTAGGTAGGCTTATTAATAAAGACATTGTAATCAGATCTATATTATTGCGTCATTGAATTGATTATCTCACTAACCCTGTGTGTTAAATGTGTAATGTAGGGCTATGAATTGGGTAGCTAGTAGGCTATTTTCTAATAGACTAATTATGTTCTGGCCCGCCAACTAGCTACAAGTGCAGGAACAAATTGGCTGGAGGCCAAACCTAGTTGCCAACCTCGTTGTATATTTCCTTATTAAGTAAATTATATAGTTTAAAAAAATATAAATGAGCAAAAATGTCTAAAAACCTGTTTTTGCTTTATCATTAAGGGGTATTGTGTGTACTGTAGATTGATGGGGGAAAAACTATTTAATCAATTTGTAAAATAAGGCTGTACCCTAAAAAAATGTGAAAAAGTCAAGTGGTCTGAATACTTTCTCAAGGCACTGCATCTATTTAATGTAATACATTAATGATGACCACAGCTCTTGGCTCTTTGAAGTCAACCCAGGTTGGGCTGGCCTTGGTGGGCTAGCTCAAATTGCATTTCCACTACCTCCATAAATTAGAACCTCCAGATATTAGAATTTGAATTATGTCATGTTGCTAGGTAGCCAATATGTGACAACAGCTGACTTCACTAATGTTGCTAGCTAGCTAGCAAAATGTTGAAGAGTTTAATTCACCCTCACCATGCTTTAAGTAACGTTACCCCATATTCCTGCCAGTGCCCGTCAGACTCAAAGCCATATATTTAGCTTGCTGACGTTAGCTAGCTAGCTAAATGGTTAGTGTCATCGCTAGCATAACAGGCTAGCTAGATTAATTCCTACCTTGCTTGCCAATGCATTGGCTATTAGCTAACCAACCCAACCAGATGACAGATTTGATATGATGTCGTAGCTAGCTAGCTTTCAATACAACCTGGCCAGCTAAAATTTCTGCTAGCTTGTTTCAACTCTGATTTACTAGCTAACATTAGGAAGCTAGCATTTGAGAGCTGACTGTTCTCCTACCAGCTTACTGTGTAGTGCAAAAAAGAAATGAAGGATCCAGCTTTGGTGGTAATTCGTGTCATGTTTGAGTACTGCTTGTCCATGTGCTAGCCAACAAAAACAAGCCCAGATGAGCTAGCTTTGTGTCACCAGCTCAAATTCCAATCGAGCTAGCAGCAGTTGTGAAACTGGGCTGCACTGACCCGGGTTTCCCTCGACCCAGCTCTAATTTTTGGATTCCATTCGAGCCAGCTCAAATTTGTCCCTAATTATATATTTTTTGTACTTTTACCCCTTTATTGTGATATCTAATTGTTAGTTATAGTCTTGTCCCATCCCTGCAACCCCTCTACAGACTCGCGTGAGGCGAAGGTCGAGAGCCAATGTGTCCTCCGAAAAACACAACCCTGCCAAGCTGCACTGCTTCCAAGCTGCACTGCTTCAGGAAGCCAGCCGGCACCAATGTCTCGGAGGAAACGCCGTCCAGCTGGCAAGCGAAGTCAGCTTGCAGTTCCCCGGCCCACCAAAAGGATTCGCTAGAGCAAAATGAAATCCCGGAAAACCAAACCCTCCCCGAACCCAGACGATGCTGGGCCAATTGTGCACCGCTTCATGGGTCTCCCAGTCACGGCTGTGACACAGTCTGGGATCGCACTCGGGTCTGTAGTGACACCTCAGACGGCTGCACCACTCAGGAGGCTATTTTGTCCTCATTTTAAATGCCAGTGGAAACGGGGCTTACGGCTTTCAGATCTCGGGGTGAGTCAACAAGGACAGGATCAAAAACATGGATTATTATTGAAATAGAATGGAACCACTCATGTCCATAACACAAACTACTACCTAGCGGTGACAGCAAGTCCTGAAACCAACTTTCCCTCCAACCAATTTACATCAGAGAGAATTTCAGAAATTGAATTATTATGGAATGACTGAATGAAAGGACTTCTTAAAGAAATAAGTAAATGTCAATGTAGCTTGAGTTTAGTTCTCAAGAGTAAGAACACAGTTGTGTATGCTTAGAAATGTTTCATCCACATTGAGTTGCACAAATCATGGTGTGATTCTCTTTTTATAAGTATATTCAGTATTTGTATCCTATATGTAAGGCATACTGACTTAAGAGCAAAAGAAAGAGCTACTGGTATGTATAAATCCCAATGAGCATGTCTTCCACTAAAAAGACAATACTGTAGGCCGAATTTGTAACTAAAAAGAATGCACAAGGGATCCCTCAAACTTGGGATCTCAGGGAGACCACACTTCGGGAACGAAGCAGATGGACCCACCTTTGATCTGAGAGGCAGCGAGCCGAGTGGATACCACATCTTGAACTTAATTTTAAAATCAATTAAGACGTGAGCGAAACACGTGAAGTGAAGTTTTTAGATAAGCCTCTTTTGTAGGCTCTGAGTGTGTGTATTCCTGTGTGAGGGGGGCACCTTGGAGGCGTAAACAGGGCCGAGTCAGTGGAGGATGATCTGAGAGCTATTAGACTCAAAGACACCTTGGTCGGTTGTGGGCGACCTAGAGCCTTCCTGACACTGAATTTATCACAGTGGGGATAGGTGCGGCCTGTAGAGTTGAGGGGCCAGGGTGACTGTGGGTTCTGTGTGAAACATGGTACCTGGTGAAACCCTATTGGAAGTAGGACATCATTCTGAAAAGTGTCTGTGAGACCTTCTAAGTGATCCTCAGAAGTGGTGATATCCAATTATTTTAAATGTGATAGCCAGGTATGCCCTTGGTTACCCTGTGTGAATGTTTTGTTTTTGGACCACTAGGTAATATTTTGATAACATTTACAGGGTTTCCCTGTACATATAGATAGGGTTTGAAATCCTGTGTGGGTGATCTTTGTAGGAGCGTTCTGTTTGGGCGCGGTAGGTTGACTCTGTGTGGGTAACCTTTCAATTATGTGCTGATGTTCTGTGTGGTCATCTGATCAGTTCTGTGTGAGCATCTGACCAATCCTGTGTGGGTGATCATTAAAGTTGTGTGAGTACCTAACACGGAACCCAAACCGGCTCCGCTTGTGCGCCATCGTGCATAAATGTATTTTGTCTCCTCACACCAAATGCAATCATGACATGCAGGTTAAAATATCAAAACAAACTTTGAACCAATTAATTTGGGGACAGGTTCGAAAGCATTAAACATTTATGGCAATTTAGCTAGCTAGCTTGCACTTGCTAGCTAATTTGTCCTATTTAGCTAGCTTGCTGTTGCTAGCTAATTTGTCCTGGGAACATTGAGTTGTTATTTTACCTGAAATGCACAAGGTCCTCTACTCCACCAATTAATCCACACATAAAACGGTCAACCGAATCGTTTCTAGTCATCTCTCCTCCTTCCAGGCTTTTTCTTTTCTTGACTTTATACTGTGATTGGCAACTTTCATAAATTAGGTGCATGACCGCCACTGACCTCGTTAATTTTTCAGTCACCCATGTGGGTATAATCAATGAGGAGATGGCACGTGGGTACCTGCTTTTATAAACCAATGAGGAGATGGAAGAGGCTTGCAGCGCAGCGCGATCTGCGTCACAAATAGAACTGACTTCTATTTTAGCGCTTGGCAATGCAGACGCTCATTGGCGTGCGCGAGCAGTGTGGGTGCAATGATTGAATAATATAGACTTCTAAATTTATTTTGCGACTAAATTTATTTCACTGACTAGTTAATCTTTATTTGAAAATCCATACCCTCATTTAGGTTAACATCACATTACATATTTTGTTTAATCACATACGTTTCACAATATTTAGATGTAAACCTGACAGCTGGGAAATGTACACTTTAAAAGATACTGTTATGTGTGTTTCTTGTCCTGTATGAGATCACCAAATGAAACACACTCGACATGACTGTCCCTTAAGTATCCACGGACCATTCCCGCATTCTCAAAAATAGAAACGTTGTTTGAATAATTTAACTTTAGACATCCAAGGGTCTCTCTGTGTTCCACAGTTTTACATTCCAACCTCGAACACTTCAGAGCGCAGGGCCAGCGTATTTTATGACCGACCATAAAACAGTTGACTTCCCGCTCTGCCCCTCTACGAGAGAGAGCGCGCTGTAGAGCGAAGCCCCCTGTAGAGCGAAGCCCCCTGTAACCTGATCCTTCAGATCGTCACAGGAGAGTTATGACACTGGTTACCAGACTCTTGTTCTCCCGAGACAAATAAACAGTGCGGTGCTAAATACTTGTGTGTGTGTGTGTGTGTGTGTGTGTGTGTGTGTGTGTGTGTGTGTGTGTGTGTGTGTGTGTGTGTGTGTGTGTGTGTGTCTGTGTGTGTGTGTGTGTGTGTGTCTGTGTCTGTGTCTGTGTCTGTGTCTGTGTCTGTGTCTGTGTGTGTGTGTGTGTGTGTGTGTGTGTGTGTGTGTGTGTGTGTGTGTGTGTGTGTGTATGTGTGTGTGTGTGTGTGTGTGTGCGGGAAGTCTGTGCTTTACACGTACCCCCACAAAATGCCATTTTTGAGTCTGCCTTTTGTGTGTCATCGTGCTCTAAAACACACGTTAATCTAAAGGAGGTTGGCCAACAACAAGGCTGGTCCTATAGCTTATAGCTTATTTCTGTACATATATTATGCAATTTGCATTATGTGATATTGTACCATTGTTGAGTCTGGAGAATATCAATTCATGAATTATTAGTCTGCGATATCAAAGCATGAGTGATTTAAA